>NC_047104.1:63783149-64083149 GCF_902500255.1 Thalassophryne amazonica | reverse complement strand
TCAAGGAGCCGGCGGACAGTCCAAGCCGGCGCTCCATCAATGATCCGGGCAGGAGGCGGCGCCGGACCCGGGGTGCAGAGGGGTGAGGTGGGAAGGGGCTTAATCCGGGAAACATGAAAAACTGGATGTATCCGCAGTGAGGCCGGAAGCTGGAGCCTCACTGCGGCGGGGTTGATGACCTTGAGGATCTTATACGGTCCGATGTACCGTTCCTGGAGTTTTGGTGAGTCGACCTGTAGAGGAATGTCCTTGGTGGACAACCAGACCTCCTGCCCAGGACGATACTTGGGGGCCGGGGCTCGCCGCCGGTCTGCATGTTTCTTCGCCCTCGTCCGGGCCTGCAACAAGGCAGAGCGGGCGGCACACCACACCCGATGGCACTTCCGTAGGTGGGCCTGGACCGAGGGCACACCGACCTCTCCCTCAACCACCGGAAACAAGGGGGGCTGATACCCCAAGCACACCTCAAACGGGGAGAGGCCGGTGGCTGATGACACTTGGCTGTTGTGGGCGTACTCGATCCAGGCCAGGTGGGTACTCCAGGCCGTCGGTGCGCGGCTGTCACACAGCGAAGTGTCTGCTCCAGTTCTTGATTCGCCCGCTCTGCCTGCCCGTTGGTCTGGGGGTGGTACCCAGACGAGAGGCTGACCGTGGCCCCAGTTCCCGGCAGAAGCTCCTCCAGACGTGTGAGGTGAACTGGGGACCGCGATCGGAGACGATGTCTGATGGTATGCCATGCAGACGGACGACGTGGTGGACCAGGAGGTCCGCTGTCTCCTGGGCCGTAGGGAGCTTCGGGAGGGCCACGAAGTGGGCCGCCTTGGAGAAACGGTCCACTATCGTGAAGATGATGGTGTTTCCCTGGGACGGCGGGAGACCCGTGACGAAGTCCAGGCCGATGTGGGACCAGGGGCGATGAGGCACGGGCAGTGGCTGTAGCTGCCCTGAGGTCTTCCTGTGGTCGGCCTTGCCCCTGGCGCAGGTGCTACAGGCCTGGACGTAGTCCCGGACGTCGGCCTCCAGGGATGCCCACCAGAAGCGTTGCCGGACGACTGCCACGGTCCTTCGCACCCCTGGGTGACAGGAGAGCTTAGAACCGTGACAGAAGTCCAGGACTGCAGCCCTAGCCTCTGGTGGGACGTATAGTCTGTTTTTGGTCCGTTTCCGGGGTCCGGGACACGGGTCAGGGCCTCCCGGACGGTCTTCTCCACGTCCCAGGTGAGGGCGGCCACGATAAGCGGACTCCGGGATGATGGGATCCGGGGGATCCGACAGTTCCGTTTTGACCTCATCTTCGTGCACCCGGGGACAATGCATCCGATCTCTGATTCTTGGTCCCGGGACGGTAGGTAATCCGGAAGTCAAACCGCCCAAAGAACAGTGACCAGCGGGCTTGCCTGGGGTTCAGCCGCTTGGCGGTCCTGATGTACTCCAGGTTCCGATGGTCAGTGAAAACCGTGAATGGCACGGCTGTTCCCTCCAACAGATGTCCTCCACTCTTCGAGGGCCTCTTTCACAGCAAGGAGTTCCCGATTGCCGACGTCATAGTTCCGTTCAGCGGGGTCAACCTGCGAGAAAAATAGGCACACGGGTGAAGGACCTTATCGGTCTTCCGCTCTGGAGAGCACCGCTCCTATCCCTGAGTCCGAGGCATCCACTTCAACCACTAACTGGCGCTAGGATCGGGCTGCACCAGAACTGGTGCAGATGAGAAGCGCCGTTTCAACTCCTTGAACGCGGCCTCGCACCGATCCGACCAGGTGAAGGGAACTTTTGGAGAGGTCAGGGCTGTCAGGGGGCTAACTACCTGACTATAGCCCTTGATGAACCTCCTGTAGAAATTAGCAAACCGAGGAACTGTTGCAGCTTCCTACGGCTTGTAGGTTGGGGCCAATCTCTCACCGCCGCAACCTTGGCCGGATCCGGGGCGACGGAGTTAGAGGCGATTATAAACCCCAGGAAGGACAAAGAAGTGCGGTGGAACTCACACTTCTCGCCCTTCACAAACAGGCGGTTCTCCAACAACCGCTGCAGAACCTGACGGACATGCCGGACATGAGTCTCAGGATCCGGGGAAAAGATGAGTATATCGTCCAGATACACGAAGACGAACCGGTTGCAGGAAGTCCCGCAGGACATCGTTACCACGCTTGGAAGGTCGCGGGAGCGTTAGTGAGACCGAACGGCATGATCAGGTACTCAAAATGGCCCAACGGGGTGTTAAATGCCGTCTTCCATCGTCTCCCTTCCGGATCCGAACCAAATGATACGCATTCCTAAGATCAAGTTTGGTGAAGATATTGGCTCCATGCAAGGGGGTGAACACCGAATCCAACAGGGGCAACGGGTATCGATTGCGAACCGTGATTTCGTTCAACCCCCTATAGTCAATGCATGACGAAGCCCGCCATCCTTTTACCCACAAAAAGAAACCAGCACCCATCGGAGAGGTGGAATTCCGGATCAACCCGGCAGCTAATGAGTCCCGGATGTAGATCTCCATTGATTCACGCTCCGGCCGTGAGAGGTTGTACAGCCTACTGGACGGAAACTCACTGCCTGGAACCAAATCAATGGCACAATCGTACGGGCGGTGGGGGAGGAAGCGTGAGAGCCAGATCCTTGCTGAACACGTCAGCGAGGTCATGGTACTCCGCTGGCACCGCCTTCAGATTGGGCGGGACTCGGACCTCCTCCTTAGCTTGGGAGCCGGGAGGAACCGAGGAACCTAGACACTCCCGATGGCAGGTTCGCTCCACTGAACCACTACCCCGGACGGCCAATCGATCCGGGGATTGTGCTTTAGCATCCATGGAAACCCCAAAACCACACGGGAGGTGGCCTGAGTCACGAAGAACTCGATCACCTCCCGGTGGTTACCTGACACCACCAGAGTTACTGGAGGTGTCTTATGTGTGATTGGTGGGAGTAGGGAGCCATCTAGCGCCCGAACCTGCACAGCGAGGGTAAGAGCCACCAGAGGGAGCCCTATCTCCCTGGCCCATCTACTGTCAAGCAGATTCCCCTCAGAGCCCGTGTCCACCAGTGCTGGGGCCTTCAGGGTTGAATCCTCATAAAGGATCGTGACTGGGAGTCGTGTAGCAATGTGGGTGTGTCCCAACGTGAATGTTTTGGCCCACACCCTGGCCCAGTCTCTAGGGGCGGGCGTTGGAGTTTAACCGCTCGGGGCAGTCGTTTGCGAGATGCTCACTCGAGCCACAAACATAACAAGCTCCGTGGGCCCGCCTCCTTTGTGCTCCAGGGCCCTAAATGTTGCCCTGCTCGTGTCCATAGCTTCGTCAGCAGGGGAGCCATAGGCGCACGGAGCGCAGAGACAGAGGAGCGTGGGGAGGGCGGAGCTCGATCGGACCCGGAAGGGAGAGGGACGACGCGTGCCTGGCCACGCTCTTCGCCTCGTTCCCGACGGCGTTCTTCTAACCGGTTGTCGAGTCGTATGACTAGATCGATGAGCCCATCTAAATCCCGCGGTTCGTCCTTAGCCACCAGGTGCTCTTTAGGACCAGAGACAGTCCGTTTACAAAGGCAGCGCGGAGGGCAGTGCTATTCCAGCCGGATCTCGCCGCCGCGATGCGGAAGGCGACTGCATAGGCAGCTGCGCTCCGACGCCCCTGTCGTATGGACAGTAGTGCGGTTGAAGCGGACTCTCCTCTGTTGGGATGATCGAACACCGTTCTGAGCTCCCGTACAAACCCATCGTATGTATGAAGGAGCCGTGAGTTCTGCTCCCAGAGCGCTGTAGCCCAAGCGCGTGCCTCCCCGCGAAGCAGATTTATCACATAAGCTACTTTGCTAGCATCAGTCGCGTACATCACGGGACACTGAGCGAAGACGAGCGAACACTGCATAAGAAAGTCCGCGCACGTCTCCACACAGCCTCCGTATGGTTCTGGAGGGCTTATGTATGCTTCAGGGGACGGAGGAGGGACCGTGAACGACCAGTGGAACGTCACTTTCCGCGCGCAGGGTCCTCGGGAGGAGAGCCGCAGCGGCGCCCGAAGGGCGTGCCTCCACTTGTGCGGCGAGAGCCTCACCCTGCGGTTTAGGAGAACGTGCTGCTCGGTCATTAAATCGATCCGAGAGGTGAAAGCGGTGAGGATTCCGCTGCAACTCACCGATTACCCCCCCCGAAGCCTCCGCCGCGCCCTTGGTCTTCCATTGGCCGTTCAACAGCCGGTTGACGCCCCTCGGGATCCATGACGCTGGCCGAGATATCCTGTTGTGAAAGTGTAGGAACACGGACCCACAACAGGGGGTGCAATGAACGGACAATGGAGAAGGTAAATAACAAGATTTACTTCTGTGAAACAAGCACAATTAATATAACAACACAATTTGGGGTCGAATCCGCTGGTGTCGTGTGGGCCAGGCTCGAAGGTAGGAGCCGTCCGTCTCAGTCGAACCGGAACCACCCAGATCTCCTCTGCCACCGAACCCTGGAAATACTGGAACCGCCAATGTCCCGAATTCCCAGGTGGCCACTGCCTCCGCTCGTCGGATCCGGTTACTGCTGGCAGGAGAGAGCAACAACACACAGGCGTGGATGACCGCACCCAGTAACGGAGAGGGGAGAAGCCGCCTCTCACACCTCTTGTCAAAGAACAGCAGGAAGGTGAGTACTTATCCAAACAATGAAGCTATCTGTAGTCACCAGTCCTGAAAAGGTTTGAACAGGTTTAGCTGGTTATGCAATATATAAATGCAGAGAATACTACCTTAGTCTTAGGCGATATCTCGGACTGAGGTGGAGACGCCGTCCTCCTGATATACCTCTGTGCTGAGTGGAACAGCTGTGTCTGGTGATGGGTGACAGCTGTCACCCAGGCTACTCCCATGATGCGGCAGCGCCCTCTGGTGCCTGGAGCCCGCACTCCAGGCAGGGCGCCCTCTGGTGGTGGTGGGCCAGCAGTACCTCCTCTTCAGCGGCCCACACAACAACTGACAGATGTTCGGGTTGTTTGGTTTGAAGTGCATGCCAGCAGCTTTCTGCAGCTAAAAGCTGGCCCTTGTGCAAAAATATGCTTAAAATGCCCACTGCACAGCTTATATTCAATTCACAGATAAAATCAGCCACTCAGTGGGAAAATTGGAACTCAGCCCATTTTCAGTCATTCACATGCCCTCGCTCAAGGCATGGGTGTAAAATCAGTTGTCAAGACTCCAATCCCACTACTTCATATGGGCCAATAAATTAGAAAGCATATGCAAATATTTGATTTAAAATGCAGTCAAAACTACATGTTGTGGACATTATATCAAATCACAGAAGCCAAACCACTATAGGAGGCTTATAGATGGAAGTGAGGAGCTCATGTAGGCAAGAATTTCCAGGCTCGTGAACACAATTCAACACTGGAACTTCCTTGAAATATACAAGCACAAATGAAGATTCTTTAAGGGACCCATAGGGCCCTAAAAATGTCTGAACCTTCTTGAAAATTGCCCTGAAGAGGAAAGGACTCTGTGTGTGTGTGTGTGTGTGTTTGCTAATGTGAGGCCATTAGTGTGCATTTTTGTTTGTGTGTGCCTCTTCACCCCCTCAATGCTTTTAAGATGCTCCTCAAGATTCTTCAAGGCTGCAGATACTCAATGGACAGTCTGGAAGAGGAGCATTGTGCACTTGGATGTTTACAGTATTTGTAGCCTCTTTACAAAAGGACACTCGCTGGTCTTCAAGGAAGCTCTTAGAAATTGGAGCCAAGCTTCCAGGATATCAAACCAAGTCATTCAAGAAGCTTTCACAGAAGTAAAGAGGCAGGCAGTGAACACGATGTGGAGGATGAGGAGGAGTAATTAGGTGGAGAAGAGAGGAAACATTCACTGCTTTTTTCTCTTAAGTTCTTAAAGACAAAAGTTTAGGGTGAGCGAAATAAAAGACTCAGTACATCTATCTATAAAGTGAGGATGTGTATGTGGCTCGCATATCTCTCTGACCGTTTGTCAGATCGGTCTCAGCTTTCAGATATGGACTGCACATGGCACGATGATGTGCATCATTTATTATGAAAATTTTGTGGATTCATTTTCAAAACCTTTATTTTGAAGTCATCATTACTGGCAGAAGGCAGAACGTTCTCACGCGCCAGCTTTGACAAAGATGAGCCACTCTCTGCCATAAACAGATGCCTATCTCTAACATTTTCAGGGGGAGACACGGAAGAAATAAATTAAAGAAATAAATAATACACAAACACTCTGAGAGATATGCGAGCCACAGACACACAGACAGACACACACACAGGCGCTTCTTGCTTTATTATCACAAGGCGGAACATTCTCACATGCCAGCTTCGACAAACATCGTCAACAAAGTTCCCAGTTTACCACAGGAAGACATACTTCCTACGGGCACTGCACTAGCAGAACAAGAACGGCAAAATAGACAGACAGATGGACAGACACTTAACACTGTCCAAATACATAATATAATACTGGTGTCAGACGGTCAGATCCTCCTATATTACATCACAGCTATAAATCTTGATTTTTCAACATTGATCACAAACAGGTTCTGCAAATACAATTTCAAATTTAACAGCTAATGCACAAAAAGCATAAAAATCAATTTTTATTTCACTAAAGCCGACCCATATTGAAAGAAAGTAGACGAAAATCAAAGGCGATATATACATTTTCCTGTGAAATCATTCCTTTCTGGTGCAGCATAACTGAGTTCAAGCGAACATAAAGCACATAGTTTTTGGGAGAAACAGCAACGAGATGCAGGAGAAGTTTAGAACCATTAGATTTATTACCCAGGGCCACCAGGAAAACACATGATGGGAAAGTGAGGCATCCCATCTAAAGGGATTAGAGACGCGTGAGTGGGTGAGATCACGCCAAAAAAAAACATCACAGACACCAAACCGCATATAATAGCCCCAAAACACATCCTCCCTCTCTCACTTTCACTCTCTCACTCTCCACTAAGCTAAAAGGTCAATCAAGGGTGATTTAAAAACAAAAACCAAAAACCCACAGCAGTTTGAACTAAAGTTGCATAAATCATTCAGCAGTTTTTCTTTGTTTATAAAGTCAACAGTTTGGGTGTCATCCGATCAGAATGTAAAAAATAACACAATGCTAAAATACCCTCGGCCCTATAAACATACCAATGTGACCTTTTGACCTCTTAAAATTGGTCAAGGTTATCCATCTTTGAACTTGTCCAAGGTTTGTGTCCCAATAATGTTCCCTGTGAATTTGAAGACCCTGGCAGTAATAGGACTGGACTTGTGTTGAGCACAGATAGACAGACAGACAGACAGATGAATGGACGGATGCAAAGCCTTCTGTAGCAGGATGAAGGTCCCGGGTCCTGATTGAATGTCTTTTCAATCAGGACCCGGGACCTTCATCCGAAGCCACAGGTGCATTTAAGCATATTTTGTGACTACCCACATCCTGCTGACAACACCAGTTGTGACCGTAGGACCTTTGTGGCCGGACGGCGGTGGATCAAACCCCAGACGGCTCGCACTAAAGACCATTCCTCTACCAGGTCAGCCAAAGGGGAATTCTCCGTGAGGCAAGCTAGTGGGAACGTCTTTTCAGTCAGGACCTGGGACCTTCATCCCGCTACACTTCCATATTTGGCCTTCGGGTAATCATGGAATGCTGTGATACACTGAAAGGTTTGTGGCCTAAATTCCTCCGGGCAACAACCTTGTTACCCAAGGCCAAAATATGGCTATCGGTATTGCAAAGGCCTTGCTTCCGTCCGTGCTCAGCATAAATCCAGTCTTATTACTGTCAGGTTCTTCAAATTCACAGAAAACATTCTTGGGAGACAGACCTTGGCCCAGCTAGAGCCCAGACCTGAATCCAATTGAACATCTCTGGAGAGATCTGAAAGTGGCTGTGCATCGACGCTCCCCATCCAACCTGATGGAGCTTGAAAGGTGCTGCAAAGAGGAATGTGCAAAACTGCCCAAAGATAGGTGCACCAAGGTTGTGGCATCATAATTAAGAAGACTTGAGGCTGTAATTGCTGCCAACGGTGCATCAATAAAATATTGAGCAAACTCTGTGAATAGTTATGTACATGTGCTTTCTTATTGTTTTTAATAAAATTGCAAAAATATCCCCCCCCCCAAAAAAACATTTGTCATGTTGTCATTATAGGGTGTTGCGGTAGAATTTTGAGTGAAAAATTTTTTTTTTACTCTTTTTTGAATAATGCTATAACATAAAATATGGAAAACGTGAAGCGCTGTGAATACTTTGCAGATGCCTGTATGGCCTCTGTCGACCACCACAGTCTAGTAATAAATTCAGACTTATATTAATGCTGTTTAATCAGAGGTAACGGTGTCTGAGCTTGCACACGTTTACTGTTTTACCTCTGCCAACTGACGAGCATGATTCGTATGGTCTTTATTTGGTCTATATGGTCTCATATTTATTTGTCTCTATGTGCTATAAATCAAACTGTATTTTTTGTAGAGGTGCTACATCAGTGAGGGAACAGGTGATTACAACTTAAGATATTTCCTGATCTAAACTGAAATCTCTCTCTTGAAATCTCTCGTTACAATCTCTATGAGATCACAATGATTGCAACACATAATAGTGACCAAATTCTAATTGTAAGCCCCGTTCTCACTTTCATGAATATGCACCTCAGAAGGTGATGGTTTGAAACTTTGTCCACACTGTGGAAACCTTAAGGGCCCCTTCACACATAGTACAAATGTGGTCGAATTGTGCATGAAGTGCGCATGAAGCAGGAATTGTATGCAATACGTGTAAAATCGAAGCTGCCTCCAATGCCTCGTACAACTGTTGCTACAACTATTTGCGTACACCAGCGGCTGAAAGACAGAGTGTGCGCTGTGAGAGCCCATCTAACCCTCTCGCGACAGGTGCCGGCCAAATTCCAGCTGACACACACAAACATCTAACACTGCTCATTTGGTACTTAGAAAATGTGTGGCCATTCGTACTATACTCAACAAAAGTATAAATGCAACACTTTTGGTTTTGCTCCCATTTTGTATGAGATGAACTCAAAGATCTAAAACTTTTTCCACATACACAATATCACCATTTCCCTCAAATATTGTTCACAAACCAGTCGAAATCTGTGATAGTGAGCACTTCTCCTTTGCTGAGATAATCCATCCCACCTCACAGGTGTGCTATATCAAGATGCTGATTAGACACCATGATTAGTGCACAGGTGTGCCTTAGACTGTCCACAATAAAAGGCCACTCTGAAAGGTGCAGTTTTGTTTTATTGGGGGGGGGGGGGGGATACCAGTCAGTATCTGGTGTGACCACCATTTGCCTCATGCAGTGCAACACATCTCCTTCGCATCATCCGTGAAGAGAACACCTCTCCAACGTGCCAAACGCCAGTGAATGTGAGCATTTGCCCACTCAAGTCGGTTACGGCGACGAACTGGAGTCAGGTCGAGACCCCGATGAGGACGACGAGCATGCAGATGAGCTTCCCTGAGACGGTTTCTGACAGTTTGTGCAGAAATTCTTTGGTTATGCAAACCGATTGTTTCAGCAGCTGTCCAAGTGGCTGGTCTCAGACGATCTTGGAGGTGAACATGCTGGATGTGGAGGTCCTGGGTTGGTGTGGTTACACGTGGTCTACGGTTGTGAGGCTGGTTGGATGTACTGCCAAATTCTCTGAAACGACTTTGGAGACGGCTTATGGTAGAGAAATGAACATTCAATACACGAGCAACAGCTCTGGTTGACATTCCTGCTGTCAGCATGCCAATTGCACGCTCCCTCAAATCTTGCGACATCTGTGGCATTGTGCTGTGTGATAAAACTGCACCTTTCAGAGTGGCCTTTTATTGTGGCCAGTCTAAGGCACACGTGTGCACTAATCATGGTGTCTAATCAGCATCTTGGTATGGCACACCTGTGAGGTGGGATGGATTATCTCAGCAAAGGAGAAGTGCTCACTATCACAGATTTAGACTGGTTTGTGAACAATATTTGAGAGAAATGGTGATATTGTGTATGTGGAAAAAGTTTTAGATCTTTGAGTCCATCTCATACAAAATGGGAGCAAAACCAAAAGTGTTGCGTTTATATTTTTGTTGAGTATAATCATAGGAGAGGATCACTTTCGAGTTGGATGTGAAATTTGTCTAAGTGCCCCATGACTGTGACCTTGCAAAACAGCAACACACATGAGGTGCCAGAGTGTCAGCTCCCCCCACACACATGTGCCGTGTGTGTGAACTGCACGTGTTTTGCGCTCCCCCCATCTGTAAACATGTGGTATGCCGGGGGGTGGGGGGTTGGGAGCGCACTTGCATGGCTGTTGATAGTATATGGATGTACAGATGGTGTGTTGGTGTGTGTGCTGGACTGACAAGGGGTGTGTCCACCGACAGCTCTGGTTCTGGACTGTCACAGCTGCCAAACACATATCGTGTTTTGATGAACACACGCGTGTGTGCTTGCTGTACTCACGTGGAAATACATAAAAATATATATCGCTTTTGCAACGGGTTGGAGAGCACGCACAGCACGCACTTTGACAGGCTGTCCCAGCTGGAACAGACCGTCAGTTCATGTGGACACGCAGCAAGCGATCTGGATGTCATGTCTGTCTGACAGGACATGTGTGTACTGTGAGTGCCTCGCTGCAGGACTATATGACAAGCCAACTGTGTGACAAATACGTTACTTTTAGTCATGTATCAGCAGAAATATGCCATAACAAATGCCGTTTGGTCAGTTATCACTGCGCTTTTTAAAAAAATATGTCTATCTGCTTGTTGATTTTAGCCATTTCATGCTCCTGTTATAAGACAGTGATTGTAGCACAGTGGTAAAGTTTCCGTCTGGATTGCAAGTTCGAATCCAGTGAGTGGCATTTATTTTTTAATTAACCAGGGTTATTTAACCACAGGGTTCTGTATTGTGTCCGCTTTTATTTATTATTTATATCAACTCAGTGAATTTCACTAATTATACAACTGGTTTTTATTTTACTGTTCTCCATATCAGCGGCGTGATGTGGTGCACCATGTCACAGCTGCACACAGTGTTCTTGCTGGCACAACACCATCGCAACGGGTTCGTTCATGCTTGCCTGTCGGCTCTATGTTTTCGTGGTTTGCTCATATGAGCTGTTCTGCCGTGATTCGCCCTGATTTATACTTATTTGTACTATGTGTGAAGGGGCCCTAAAGTATGCCAGGGAAGGTGTGGGGTTGGGACAGTCATGATGAACCAGAATGTTCTGTCATTGTGCTGTGGTCTTGTTTTAAACCATGGCAGGATTTTCAAGCTGTTCAAAAATTATGTTTTCTGCTGTAAACTCATACTTTGTTAATCCCTTGCATTTCTGCATCTGAAATGTTTTCAGTAGTTTGAAATGTTTTGTGCATGCCATGAGATCACTGGTGGGTTTTCCAGAAACACCAAGACTGTGCTAAGTTTAAACTATGGACACGCTACTTCAGTTTTTGCACGTTTCATTGTCTGGCATGTGGCGTCATCAAGCTGCATCCTAGATCTCATTCATAGCCAGCTGCTATCTTCACATGCTGGTTTGTCAGGGTTACGGACCTTCCGAGAAGCATATTCTGAAAATTAGAACAGGGCTTTAATCTCAGCCCAGTGTATGTCATGAAAGCTTGTTTAAAAACCCTCCTCTGAAGGTTGGTAATATGCTCTTCGAGTGCAACTTCTAGTCTGTTAATGTCCTCTTGCTGCTTTCATCCTCAGATGGTGTATTGACACAGAGCTTCTTGGTCTCTGAGAGTCTTCAGTTAAAGAAACATAGACACATTACAGTGAGCTACATTAAAGGTGTGTGTAGATTTGGGGGTGACATAATGTATAAAAGATGCTTTGATCGTTATGTGCACTAAAAATCTGAGCAGTGTTGCTTTGCAGAGAGCGTTTTGGTGTGTTTTATGTGTTTCTGTATCATCTGTGGTGGATAATGAGCAGAACCATTTTAGTTTATTTTCAAAGGTCTGCTGATGCCATTTTGAGTCAATAATATCACCTCTAATCAATTTGCATTGTTTGAGGTGCTTTGGATCATGGCCTTGAGTGGCTCCCTGTCTCCTCTTGCACATGTGTGCTGTTGTATGTTTGAAGGAGTTTTGGGAGATAAAGCAGGAAGGAGAGTGACTGGTGAAGGGGGAGTTTGTGTGTGTGTGTGTGTGTGTGTGTGTGTGTGTGTGGGGGGGGGGGGTCAGGGTCTTGCCTGATGGAATATAGAGGAGATTGAGGGGACACAGATGGAGGAAGACTTGCAGGAATGTGGCATTCAACTGCTTCAACCCAGCGAGGGATGGTACATACTTCTCCCGTAAACAAGTTGCTGCACACTTTAATGTTTTACAGGCAGATCTGTTTCCTCGCCAGAAAATCTCTCACTTTTGTCACCTATTGAGCCTGCAATCTAAACTACAATGCACAAAGTGGGATCGATTCCCACCTGTGGCCTTTCTGTGTGGCGGTTGCATGTTCTCCTCGTGTTTGTGTGAGTTTCCTCCGGGTGCTCCGGTTTCCTCCCATATTTAAAGATATGCAGGTTCGGTGAATTGGAAACTTTAGAACTGTCCAGGTCTCCCTTGCAAAAGAGATCTTCATCTCAGTGGGACTAACCTGGTTAAATAAAGGATAAATTAAATTAAAATCAGAAATAGTTGGGACGGTATGAAAAATGCAAGGGGGGGAAAAAAGCAGTGATTCTTACAGTTGTGTTGAATTTTATTTAACTGCAGACACTTCGAACCAAGATGTTTTTCTTTTTTCATTTCATTTGTTAATATACATCCATTCTTGCATTTAAAGCCTGCAACAGATTCCAAAAATGTTGTGATGCTAGAATGTACCACTTTGTAATGTTGCCATACCTCCACACAATATTTAAAAGATGTTTTCTCATTAAGGACATCAAGTGATGAAACATTTCAGGTGTTATTATGTCCAGGCGTTCCTGAAAACAAGTCTAAGCTGCGCAACAATACAGTGTTGTCTTCATTGCATTTTTAGTTTCAAAATTCTACACACATTCTCGATGGAGCACAGGTCCTTACCCTTCCCTTCTGCAGCCATGCCTTTGAGATGTGAGTGGAATGTGGCTTTGTGTTGTCTTGTTGAAAAATGCATGTCTATACTGTTTGCAATGAAATAAAAGTCAAGGTAAATGTAACGATCGCTGCAATTTTTTTTTTATAAACTGCATTTTCCATACATCCCAACTTTTTCTACTTTGGGGTTGCACGCCCATGTCTAATTAATAATTAAAAGAACCCCTTTGCACCCTGTACGTTACTTTGTGCTCACTTTGTGTAAACAGCAAAGTGGAGGTGGACACTCCCCAGTTGCACGTGTGCCATGTGCTTTAGACTGTATGCTGCAGATTGTCAAAATGGGGAGCTTACCTGATTTTAATTTCTGGTAACATATTTGCTGATTTTACTCATCAGTCACATGACTGACACTAGGAAAGCTCCACCCACTTAACACTCATGGGTGCCTATTTAATCCTTGCTTTACTTCCCAGGTTTCTGCCCTGATGAAGGCCAAATGGCCACAGCATGCAGTCCCAGGTGATTTTAATATTTTTGCCATGTTTAATTAAAGACTTCTTACTGTTTTTTCCTCAACAGAATTCTTTTGTCTTTTTTTTGGTTTTCCATTTACACCTGCTACAAAAGAACACCTGTAGGAAGTCTCCCAGTAGCGCTCTCAGCGCTATTTTTGTTGTATTGTGGGGAGTTTACCTCTTTGAAATGGCACTAAATCTGAGGTCAGACTGTCACGGACTCTGTCGCAGTGGTGGAATGACCAGCCCTTGATGCATCCACTCCCCATGTGACCTTAAGAAAAGTCTAAAGGTCCAACTGTTCCACAAGTGCACTTAACACTTGCTGTACTCTCTCTCTCTCTGTACTTACTGTACTTTCGGTGGAAGTTGAAGTGAAATTTGCTGCTGGTGATTTTTTCTGACTTCACTGTGGGTGCAAGCCTTTAATACAGCCATAAAATAAGGGACAAAACCCCCCAAACAATCAAACAAACCCAACAACAGCCAACCCCCCCCCCCCCCCAAGAAAAAAAAAAAACACAACCAGTGGCCACCAAAGCTTCCTGAGGTGAAAAGGTTTAGTCATTTCACATGAGTGTTAACTGTCTTCATCTCATGGTTGTTTTCAGTCTAACCTCCTTTGCACCTGGCTTTGGATCTTTATTTCTTGGAGCTTAAATAGATATGTGTGCTCGTACATACTCCATATGTTTAATTGTTTTTGCAACAGCTGTTAATAAAAGACTGTAAATACACTGTAACCTGATTGTAACCTGTATTGTAAATTGTACAGAGACCCAACATTTTACCCATAAACATCACCGTTTTGATAATGCTACTGCTAGCTAGTAACATCTTGCCATTCTAGGAATGGAGGAAGTCAAACAACACAAAAACAAGTAAAGCCTTGCATACTGGGAAATTAACTGTGATAAAACCAAGTGTGGGATATTATGACCTATTCTGTGAGGACTCGGAAATAGGAAGTAGAAAAAAAAATATCAGATTTGGTTTGGAAGCACTGAGCTAAACAACACCCAGATGTACATGAACTACCACGGCTGGAGCCCTGTTTTAAACTTTTTACTTCTTTGGAAATATAATGAAATGTTAACTAGAGAGATAAAACTGTAAAGAGAGACAAAGTAATGCTGAATATATATGGGAACAGAACTAGCCGGATAATGAGGGAAAGAGCAGAAGACAGCTGAAGACAAAGAGAACGAGAGTGCAAAAGGAAAAAGAGAAGACAAGCAGGAAGAGACGGAGATGAGAGTCAGCATATTGATCGATCAGACCTGTCGGCAGCCAGACAGCCGGGGAGACGTCTGTCCTTGTGCTGCCGCTCTCTGGCCTGCAGACACCTAACCCCCCTGCTCTTCGTGGGGCGGTGGCGTCAGACCGCGGGACTGTACGTGTGGTCGGCTGTTCGTACGGACATGGCATGTGTATGTTTTAGGTGTATGTGTGTAGCTTTGTTCCGCAGTGTGTGCGTGTGGCTCACGCTGCCCCTGTAGTCTATCAGTCGATGCCCCGTGTCGTCCAGGGCCTCAGGTGTGAAGTGCCTTCTCCTTTGTGGAATTAACTAGGTTCCAGTCAGGAAACTAATCTCACGCTCCCTGTCGCACAGACGTGTTTCAGGAGTGTGGATTTTATCAATACACACCGAACCGAGCACTGAAGCAATACCAGCACTGCTGCCAAAACCCTCCCATCGTGATTCAGGATTTTGCTTTGGTGGATTATTCCTTTCCTGAAAGAAAAATCTGCAAAACACTGCTCACATCAGTATTTGCAGGATAAAAGTGACAGATCGGGGGCTCTGTCGGCTCTCAGCCTCATTCGCTCTGTCATTTTGTCCATCCATCCATTAGAGCTGATCCCATTGTTCAAAACCTTCAGGTTTGACCTCAGAGGTCAAATAATTGCATGTTCTTCTCAGTGACCTGTGCTGACCTCCTGTGCAGCAAGGGACATCGAGAAACGATTGTGCATCTCTGCAGAAGACGAGGGCTTACAGTACAATAGCAGCACCCATTAAAGCACATATGGCATCTCTGCCATTTCTGATCAACTGGCATTGTGAAAACGGTTTCAGATTCAGATTTTAAACTACTTAATATGACCTACAGTGTGTATCTAGAGTGGTGCACTCATTTCAAAGAAAAAAATAAACAAAAATGGCCTTTCTGGCAAGCAAAGTGATCATTAGTGGTGGCATGAAATTTGCCAATACACCTTTAAATCATTTAAAAACTAAACCTTTATTGCTGCCGACGATGAATGCACCTGTCCCACAAGATCGCTTTCACCGTTTCAAAATAAAAACAATGTAATGGAAAAGAAAAATAGAATTTCTTGAGGTTTACACTTTCAAAAGGACAAACCTGAAGCAAAAATGTCACATCACCACTCCAGTACAACAGAGATGCTTAGAACACACTAAAATTAATTTAAAGCTACAGTGCGTACAGTTAGCGGTGCTTATTAGCAATGGAATATGGCATTAAAAACCGTCTGTTCATTAGTGTAATTACATTCATCAACAAATCTAAATGTTTTCATGAGCTTACAATGAGCCCTTCATAACTACATGGGAGTTGGCCTCCTCATGGTACCTGCCATGTTGCATTACCATGGTGATGCAGTAGTCCACAAGGAATATACGTACTCCCCCTACCACATGTTGCAGGGTCATCAGAAAGCTGAAGAAAAAGACGAGTAGTCTGTAGTTGCTTCCTTATACACGGTCTATGTGCTGCTGGTGGAGGCTAACAAGTTTGGGAGCCCTAATTTTTTGTGAAATGGAGGATCATACATGTTGTTCATCACAACCCAAAACAAGGGAGCATGAGTGCCTGTTAAGGATTTTATATATATATATATATATATATATATATGTTATCACTGTTAAACATTTGTAGCTTTGTCTTCTTTCTCATGAGAACGGTGTTGTGCTGTTTTGCACTTCACCCTGAGAACGTACGTGTTATTCAACCTTGTTTTAGCTTTGTCTTCTTTCTCATGAGAACGGAGATGTGCTGTTTTGCACCTGTCTTAATGCAATCCTGAGAATTCAATTTTGTTTTAGCACTCTGGGGTCAATCTGAACTGGGAATGAAGGACTGGATGTACTTATTGTTATAACATAACTTTGTTTTCGTAGCCGCTAACGACTGGGAGTAAAAGAACTGAAGGTTGAATTTTGACTGATTGTGATGCTTAGTGTTCCAGGCAGATGCAAAACAGCTGATAACTGCAACAGACGAACGAGATGTGCTGACCTGAAGTGTTCTTCCTTACAGCTGCACTTGACGTATGCGTTTATGTTATGGGAAGAAACTTGTCTTGCGTCATTACCCCCACCCTTAGGACAAGTTTCTTGTTTATGTGATGAGGGCGTCTCTTAATAAAAAGAGCGGAAAAGCAGGCCAGACTTTAGTGTAGCCTTGGTGTACAGCCTGGCCGCACTCCGCGCGTAATATTTGACTTTCTGTCTCACTGGTGTTTCTTGACTCTGTTTGTCTTGTTAAAGGTTTAAAAATGTTTGGAGGAGAAAATACCCAACATTGACTGGGGGCTCGTCCGGGAGCTCAACAATACCGGAGGTGTCCAGCGGAGGTCGTCAAGTCCAGACGTAAATCCTTGGCCAAGGTCCGATCGATTGATCGTGTCTGCAATTGTCGACCACCGTTGGCATCGTCTGGTTGACGAGATTTTCCCGAAGAAGACAGACAGGAAGTCGAGTCAGTGAGTAGAATTTCTTTGTAAATAGTACTGAGTGAGTGGTGATCAGATCACATAAACAGTTAAATTCCGCAAGCGATGATACAGAATCGTCTGTTAATGCAAAGCAGTTAAACTCTGTAAGGAGGGTGCGGACTCCTCTGTTTATATACGCGTACCGGTAGGGGATAAAAGTGATCACATAAAACAGTTAAACTCCGTAAGCGATGATACAGAATCGTCTGTTAATGCAAAGCAGTTAAACTCTGTAAGGAGGGCGGACTCCTCTACGGTTGCGAGGGACGCAAGTAGTTAAATTCCGGAAGGAGGATACGGACTCCTCTGTTTTAATCCCGGGTAGAAATACGTGCACTGTAAAAAGTAGTTAAATTTGGCAGGGACGGCGGAGTCCCCTAATGCAGGACATTAGTTAAATTTCACAGGAGGGTGAGCTCCCCTGGCATAAGAATACGCGTACGATTATTAGGAGTGTTTCTATGTGTAAATAGTGTTTTGCGCAAGTGTAAATAACTGTGTGAAAACTGTGTGTGTGTAATACTTTGGACAACGTTAGTGACAACCGTGCGTGTGGAAGCAGAGGCAAGTGATTCCGCTTCCTACGGGGAGGTGAAAGGAATCAACCACACGACGGCAAATTAATTGTCACGTCCAAAGAAAGTGTGAAAACTTCAGATTTAGAACACCCTAGGTGTGCCCCCGTCTGAAGTCCAAATTATAACAAGGGATAATAAAAATGGGGGGTAAGACGTCTATAAATAAGGAAAATTTATCAACTGACGACTGGAAATTTATGGAAGCAAAAAATCCAAAAACAACAAAAAATTGGAGACCTGGATTAATAAACATGACTTTGACGGACGACTGAACCTGATCAGTATACAGAAGCTGAAGAAGGAGTTAGAACAGCAACATAAAGGTGATGAGAAAAGATGCAGAAAGTAGGGGCAGATTTAGTGGCATTTTGGGAGGAAGAAGCAGAGAACAGACAGAAGGGAGCAGAGAAGCGACGATTAGAGAAAGCAAGAAAAAAGAAAGCTGTAGGTAAGGCAGAAGAAGATGTGATAATTCAGCACAGAGAACCAGAACAGCCTCAACAACCACCGCCGGCTGGACCGTCGGTGGCAAAGAGACCTTTATCTCCTCTACCAGAGGATGATGATGTATTGCCACCACAGTATGATTTGGCAGTAAAACCTAAGGTAAAAAGAGAAAAACCAGAAAAACCACAAACACGCAGTCAAGCAAAAGTGCCTACAGCCCCTCCCATGGTGGAACATAGTGATCAGGGAGGTGCCTATCCTATGATAGAAGTACCAAATCCTCGTGCAGAAACAGCAGGACAGCTACCAACCATGCTCGTTTATCGGACATGGAATGCTGATGATATCAAAGCAGCAGTCGACATGATACCATCGCCACATGTCGACATTGAGGGATTTATGCAGGATATAGAAAACATTAGAACATCTTACCACCTTAATGGACCTGAAGTCCAACAGGTGTGGATGAAAGCATGTGGCCCTAAATGGAGTCAGGTACGTGGAGACTGGAATCCTGCAGATCAACAAGGCGTACCACTGACACATGATGATCTAGTCTTGAAAACAAGAGTGGAAGCTACGATTACACGTGCAAAAGGAGTGTTAGGACCAAAGATAAATTATACTGAAATTACCAGGACAACTCAGAAAGAAGGAGAACCATGGATAGAGTTTAGATGCAGATTTGAGTGTATTTAGAGTCCATAGTGGCATATTGCCAGGAACACCAGTGTATGAAAACAAATTGAAAAATATTTCACCTGTGAAGCTGATAATGACCGATTTGATTCATGATGGCAACTCAACAGCTGTCATAACAGTAACAGGTGCCACTGAAGATGTTTTAAAATTGAGATTCACAGGTATGCCATTACATGTGTCACTTTGTAAACCATATTTGACAGAATGGCAAGAATTGGGACTGACAGTCATAACAGCTTTGTCAGCCACTGATTGGAGCAGAGTTGGACCACGAACGGAGTTCAGTCCATCAACTAAATTGTATAAAGTGCCAGTTAATGTCTCATTGGTGCTGACAGCTGGAACACAGATTGATGTGTCCACTTCACAATCCTGAGTGTTTCAGTTGAGTCCTGAAGAGGACGATCTTCTCTCTTCTGTACCATCAGGATTGTGGACAACAGGTCCTTCAGACGTAGGACTGATAAAAAAATGCACAACCTGTAGTTATAAGACCAAAAACAGAATACAGACCATGTGTAAGACAGTATCCATTGAAACCTGATGCAATTGAAGGAATCAGGCCAGTAATAGAGAATTTATTAACAGCAGGAGTAATAGTGCCATGTCCAGATTCACCATGTAACACACCCATATTTCCTGTAAAAAAAGGCTCCGCCCTCAGTGGGATGGAGAATGATTCAAGATCTGCAGGCAGTAAATGCTGCTGTAGTAAAAAGAGCTCCATGTGTACCAGATCCGCACACACTGTTAAGCTCATTGAGATTAAATTCTAGTTGTTTTTCTGTAATAGATATCAGTAATGCATTTTTTTTTTTTTCCGTACCAGTACACCCAGATAGTCAATTCTGGTTTGCTTTTACCTTTAAAGGACAACGATATACATTCACCAGATTACCGCAGGGTTACGCAGAGAGCCCAACTATTTATTCTCAAGTCATGTCAGCATGTTTAGCTAATTTCGTTCCACCGGCAGATAGCCAACTATTAGTGTATGTTGATGACATTTGATTGCCTCTGACACACGAGAAAACTGCATAACTGACACAGTAGCATTATTATGTTTCTTATTTGATAATGGCCACAAAGTGAGTAAAAACAAAGTTCAGTTGTGTAGGGATAAAGTAAAATATTTAGGACATGAATTATCAGCCACAGGGCGCACAATCCTGTCTGACAGGAAGGAAGCAATTTTGCACGCTCCAAAACCACAAACCAAAAAGCAGATGATGTCATTTTTTGGACTGACTAATTACTGCAGGGCATGGATTCCCTGCTATGCAGAATTGACTAGTCCACTTTCTGATTTGATGTACAAGGATGATATTTCAATGTCAACCGTGTTGGAATGGAACAAAGATGCTGAGGAAGCTTTTGTAAAAGTAAAACAAACAGTGTCATCCACAGTTTTGGCACTACCAGATTATAGTAAACCATTCATTCAAACAGTTGATTGTAAGAATAAGTTCATGACTAGTGTTTTGGTTCAAGTGTATGGCTCAAAATTGAGGCCAGTTGCCTACTACTCATCTAAATTGGATGCAGTAGCAAGTGCTCTACCACCATGTGTACAGGCTGTTGTTGCAGCCTCTATGGCTGTTCAAAGTAGCAGTAATGTTGTTCTATTCCATCAGTTGACACTGAAAGTTCCACATGCAGTCTCTGCACTTCTGTTGCAGACAAACATGAGCCTTTTGTCCCCAGCAAGACATCTTTCGTGTATGTCCTTGCTATTATCACAACCACATCTTACGGTAGAGCGATGTACAACATTGAATCCATCCACATTGATACCCTTACCTGAGGATGGTGAGCCGCACAATTGTCTTGATGTAGCTACGGTCTGTACGAAAGCACGTCCAGACCTCCAGGACACACCCATCCCAAACAGTACAATTGTGTATGTGGATGGTTCTTCCACTAAAAACGCTTATGGACAAACACAATCTGGATATGCTGTTGTCACAAATTCAGAAGTATTGGATTCTGCTTCATTGCCATCCTCATTTTCAGCACAAGCAGCTGAATTAGTTGCTTTAACTGCAGCTTGCTATCTGTTTAAAGGTACGGCTGTATCAATTTATACAGACAGCCAGTACGCTTTCAGTACGCTGTGAAATTGCCTTACCAAATTGCTATATGCAAATGTGCGGCTCACACCAAAGGCTCTGACAGTGTTTCAAAAGGAAATGACGTTGCTGACAAAACCGCAAAGGCGGCAACAGCTCTTTCTATTTTTCTCCTATATGACACCCCTCCGGATATGACCACAAAAGAAACCCATATTGCCAAAAAAAATATGTTTAAATGGGCAGCTATTATGAGCCATGGCGTGACGCATGTCTCATCAGGGGGTATGATATCGCAATTGCAATCTATTTTTTGTCTTTATGGGTTCGATGCATATGCAAAACAGCATTGTAGAGCATGCATGACATGTGCAAAACACAACTCACAAGGCAATTTGAGACCCCAAAGAGGTAAATTTCCAACACCACAATATCCCTTTCAAGTGATTCATATGGATTATAACAGCTGAGTAAACATGAAGGGAAGGAATTTTGTTTAGTCATAATTGATGCCTTCTCAAAATGGGTAGAATTGTTCCCTACAAAACATGCAGATGCACTTACAGTGGCTAAGGCATTGTGCAAAGACATCATTCCATGATTTGGAATACCAGAAACAGTCTATTCAGATAATGGAGCGCATTTTGTTAATACAATAGTGCAATACGTAGGAGAAGCGCTACAGGTCAATCTCAAAACTCATTGCGCTTATCATCCACACAGTGCCGGATTAGTGGAAAGGACAAAGGGCACAATAAAAATAAGATTAAGGAAATGTATAGAAGAGACAAAACGAACCTGGATTGAATGTTGGACCTAGTAAAATTGTATATGAGAATAACACCAACACCATCAGGGTTAACACCATTTGAGATACTTTATGGACGACCATATCGTCTACCAATTTTGACATGGATACTAAAACAGCAGATGAGGAACAAACATTAGCAAATTTTATGAAAAAGACATTAACACAGAAAGAGATAACTTAAACACATTTACTGCCGAATAATTTTGATCTTCCACAGGACGGCCTTCCAGTAGTCTAGCCAGGAGACTGGGTGTTCATCAGAGTGATTAAGAGGAAGAACTGGTCCAGTCCTCGTTGGGAAGGTCTATACCGAGTGCTGTTAACAACACCAACTGCAGTAAAGATAGCGGAGAGATCAACGTGGATACATCACTGTAAGATACAGCGTGTGTTGGCGGCCTCCACAGTGTAAGGGGAAGTCTGGCTACAAAGGGAGTCTATTTAATTAGCAATAGATTGTCTCAATGCCAGTGAAGCAGGGAGATCCTTGCACTATTAGGTGAGGTGGTTAACAACACTGTATCCTAGCAATCATGACTGAACTACAGCAGACCCCGGAGCGGCGTGCTCAGCGCCGCCGCTGCCGGACTGTTGGTAGGGCAGCCGGTTGTGTTGTGATCTTAGTGTGTTTCGTGCTCCTCGGATTCCTGGCCTGGTGGTTGACCCAAGAATTGCAGCTCACTGTGGACCGAGCCAGAGAACAACGCAAGCAACATCAGAAGAGGTTTATTCATAATGTGAACGAGACAGATGGACACCCTCATATATACCATACTAATATGTGGTACAGATATGTTCATTTATTGGCTATGGAATTACGTTACTAATTATTATGTTTGTTCGCAAATACCTATATCCTTAACACACCCAGCTCTGACGGCTAAACCGTACCCTGCTAGGGTGACAGAATGTCTTATCATACGGATGCATAATCAAACTGTATTTCGGGGGCAGCAGTTCTCAGCAAATCTGATAAGATGTAACACCACTTGCCTCAGTGCAACCACTTATATGATAGGGATTTCAACAGAGGACGTACAAGCGTGCCCAAGTGCTGCTCCATTGACTAGACTGAAGGGAAACGCAAAAATATCATCACGTTAAATTGTCATCACAACGGCCATTCCCAATTTGCTTTTACGGGACAGGGAATAAAAATGTAGGTAAAATTAAGAAACGTCTGTGTACCCAAACGTATGTTTTATCAAATAATTTAAGCCTAACCAAAACATAATATGTGGATGGTACTTATCTTCATCACATTGGACGGGGATGTAATTATACAGGCTCCTGTCCATGGGGAACGGATGAATCATGTGCTTATGTTAGTAAGTTTTGCTACCACCTGTAAATGGTACTCCGGTGTATGATGACATCTATTGGCTTTATGGTTCCAGACTGTACATGAGTCTCCCACCAAATTGGGGTGGTGTGTGTGCACCTACCCAGGTGACTGACCATACATATGTGGTAAGACCTCCACAGAGAAGAATGGCAGCACCAGACGGAGGAGATTGATATACCCAGATGTGTTACCACATAATCACATGTGGGGCTCGGATGTACTAAAGGACCAAAAAATTGTGGTCTGTAGGAGATAAAATAGCACATTCATTGTTCCCCTGGATAGGAGTGGGAAAAAATTCATTAATGATTGAAACTCTGAATTATTGATTGGGTCTGTTCATGAATGTAACAAAAAAAATAGTAGCAGCTCAAAACACTGAAATAGATGCTTTACGTACCATGGTGATGCAAAATCGCATGGTTTTAGACTTGCTTACTGGTTCACAGGGAGGAGTTTGTGTTCTGCTGAACACAACATGCTGTACTTTCATCCCAGACTCCATTCATTCAGTGGATATGCAGGACGCATTGGAGGAGCTGAATGAACTTCGTGATGCAATGCATAAAGACACCCTAGCCGTGAACCGGTGGAATCCCTGGTCCTGGTTGACTTCAGGACCATGTTGGCAGTTACTATTGAAAATGGTGTCAAATACATTTGTACAGCGTAATCTGGCCTTCCAACAAACTATGCCAAAATATCAAGCATTGAAACAGTCAGACCTTAGTGGAGAAAACTGTAATGACTGTACTGAGAATTATGATGATATTGAAAAGCTCACAACTCCAGTTCAAGCTTGAACTGTTGACGTGATGAGTTAACACACTCTTAGCCTATGAAGCTTTAGCTGAAAAAGTAATAAGACAAGTGGTGTAGTCGAATAATACAGAAAAACGGTTCATTTATACCAGTCGGTAGGAGTGATGTATGGTGGTGGTGTGGTGATAACAGAATCTTTGATAGACTGCCACGAAATGTGTCAGGTTATTGTGCATTAATATCATTATTGTTACCCATGACCCCTGAAGACGTTACGACATATGCAGCCTCTTATTCCTGAGGATTGGCAGAAAGGCATAGCCAGACATAGAGTAAAAGAGATTGGAAAGGAGTAGGAAATCCAACATATATTGACGCAATAGGAGTCCCCAGAGGAGTGCCTGACGAGTATAAACTGGTTGATCAAATAGCAGCTGGATTCAAATCTTCCATCTGTTGGTGGTGTTCAATTAATAAAAACGTGGACAGAATAAACTAAGTTAATAAACTAACTAACTAAGCTGGGTGATGCCTGCTATACGTTTAACAGGTGATAAACAGGTGGGAAATGTTAAGGATTTTATATATATATATATATATATATGTTATCACTGTTAAACATTTGTAGCTTTGTCTTCTTTCTCATGAGAACGGTGTTGTGCTGTTTTGCACTTCACCCTGAGAACGTACGTGTTATTCAACCTTGTTTTAGCTTTGTCTTCTTTCTCATGAGAACGGAGATGTGCTGTTTTGCACCTGTCTTAATGCAATCCTGAGAATTCAATTTTGTTTTAGCACTCTGGGGTCAATCTGAACTGGGAATGAAGGACTGGATGTACTTATTGTTATAACATAACTTTGTTTTCGTAGCCGCTAACGACTGGGAGTAAAAGAACTGAAGGTTGAATTTTGACTGATTGTGATGCTTAGTGTTCCAGGCAGATGCAAAACAGCTGATAACTGCAACAGACGAACGAGATGTGCTGACCTGAAGTGTTCTTCCTTACAGCTGCACTTGACGTATGCGTTTATGTTATGGGAAGAAACTTGTCTTGCGTCATTACCCCCACCCTTAGGACAAGTTTCTTGTTTATGTGATGAGGGCGTCTCTTAATAAAAAGAGCGGAAAAGCAGGCCAGACTTTAGTGTAGCCTTGGTGTACAGCCTGGCCGCACTCCGCGCGTAATATTTGACTTTCTGTCTCACTGGTGTTTCTTGACTCTGTTTGTCTTGTTAAGGTTTAAAAATGTTTGGAGGAGAAAATACCCAACAGTGCCCTTCATCAAAGAAGTTAAAACGTGAAGTGAACCCTAATCCCCAGTGGTGATAGCATAGTGCGCCACTGAATGGGACAACACAGCAATATTAAAAAGTTTAAGCATTTTTTATAGGTTTCTTTAAATCAACAACTGCAAAAGTGCTCAAAAAGGAGCTTTTTAAAAAGTTACAATAAGCTCATAATCACACAAAAGGGCAGTTTTTCATTGCAAAGGCAAACATCTGATTTATTTAAAGGTCTCGTATTGTGCAATAATTAGTTTTCATTCACGAAAACGATAATTTCCTAAAACTCACCAAATTCTAAAGTTATAATAATAAAGACAAAGTCTTTCCCATTTGATGAAGTAAACAACATATCGTCATGGTGCATTTCATATGATATGAAAAGTTAAGCGCTACATTTTATGCATATTTATACAAAGTCCTGTGTGCTTGCGCTGCTCTTGTTTTGCTTAAAATATGTAGAAAAGCATGTCTGCATTTTTGATAAGGTGAGGGTTAGGATTAGGTTTAGAATAACACACAATTTATGACTTTTTATTTGTGCTTGGATAATCCACTATCTTGGTGTCGGTGATGTCATCACTGCAGAAAATACATGGCATACATGCAAAGGCCACATAAACAATACATATGTACAAATGCTTGTGCACCATTTGTTCATGTTTTACCACAATTTTCTTTCATGAGAATAGTCATATAATATCCCCTAGAGGTGTTTGCACCTGCTGCACTGATGATGGATTAGGAACAGGTGTGGTTGTCACTGAGAGAGACAAATGCTTTCTATACAGAAATACACTAAATCAGAGAAGTAAACTGTTACTTATTTTTTCACAACAGTTATGTTTTGTTGACTCAAATAACATGGCCATATCACCACACGATCCAACAGAAAGCACAACACCGTTCTCATCAGAGAGAAGACAAAAGGTACAAATGTTTAACAGTGATAACATATATATATATATATGAAATCCTTAACAGTAGCCACAAAGGAAAAAATACGAGGGAGATGGTTGAGATAGGTACCCACTGAATGGGGTCCATGTGTGTGTGTGTGTGTGTGTGTGTGTGTGTGTGAGAGAGAGAGAGAGATCCACTGCTTGTTGTCTTGATTCCCTTTATTATATTTCACAGCTTGTACAGACGATAAGTAAATGCTACAATGTTGTCTTTGTTGGCATTGTTGGTGGTCATGGTGCTTGTGTGGAAAAGTCATTAGTAGCCTGACACACTGGCCATGTCCATGACCCTGGACCCTAATGTCACATAGTCCAGGGTGTTGTGTAGTTTAAATTGGTACACAGCCAATGGGGTCTGTGAGAGAGAGAGAGAGAGAGAGAGAGAGAGAGAGAGAGAGAGAGAGAGCATTTCTGCACAGAAATTTACAAAATCAGAGAAACAAACTGTTATTTACAGATTGTTATTTAAAAAGTCACAAAGCCACACACCCTGTTGGAAGGATTGTGTATGTATGCAGCTGAAGCAGACCCTTATTCTATCTTTCTTTGACTCTCTCAACACGTGTGGTTTTGAATTTATATACAGGCTGAAGTTAGGTTGTTTGCCAGTTTCTTTCATTTCGGTAGATGAGCTCTGGTGTCCACTGCTTGTTGTCTCGATGACCTTTATTATATGACACGGCGTACACAGACAGTAATTAAATGCTACAACATTGACTGGCTTTGTTGGTGGTCATGGTGCTTGTTTGGAAAAGTCATTTAGTAGCCTGATAGACTGGTCATACCCATGACTCTGAACCCCAATGTCACATAGTACTACTGGGTGTTGAGTAGTTTATCCCCTTGAATGAGTTTATATTAACCTGTAGGCAGAAGAAGTCACCAAAATGTAAATGCATAACCCTCTTATAACATTGAGTCTTTCCAGCACATAAATCAGTAAATCCATTTTGATAGTCTTTTAAATAAGTGGATGAATGAGGCAAAAAAATTAAAATCAAAGAAAATATAATAAAATACATTAAAAGAAAGTCTTTGGTAGAGGGAGCAATACTACTCTGATGCCGAAAGTAAGCTTCTCAGGATATTAGCATTGTAGATATAAAAGTGCAGTGAGCTTCTTTACTGCAATGTTGTTTCTGTGCAGAAAAAATAAAGAATGCATATGTGCACAAACAGCAAGAAATGGGAAAATGTGACATAAGGAAAAGGGGAGAGCCAATGAACTTTGTCCAACAGCTCAGAATTCATTCACAAATCTAGTTTTAAATGCTATCAATTTTCTATCAGTTCATCCTCATGCTTACATTAAAAAAGAATCCATAAAATTAATATTCAGCCATGTTGGAGTGATGCAATACCAGTAAAAACACCTGATTTAAATCTATATGAAATTGTGGTTGCATCCGTTTTGTCTTTGCATAACCAATGCACGCACAAAATACGTGAACACTACAAATATCTGGAGGCAAAACAGAAAATGGAGAAGAAAGTCAAATATAAGTGAATGAGAGTAAAAGATCGAGTGAGAGAGAGAAGAAATTAATGCAGGAGAAGGTGAATCCGATTTCTCTCGGTAAATTGGACTCCCCTGCTTTCTCTAATTCATGTTTCAGAGCTGCTGCATCGATGGAGAGGGTGAAGAGAGAGGAAGAAGAAAAGAGGGGAAAGGGAAGACAAATCCATGCAGGGGAGAGCAAAGGGAGACTGCGGCCGCTCTCCCACAGGCAGACAGCAATCAATAAATCAATAGGAAACTGTGGTTGGCTGGAGAACGGCTGGGGCTGGGAGGATGGAGGATGGAAAAAAAAGGAGAGACCCAAATCAAAGTAGCGTCAAGATGGATGGAGCAAAGAGAAGCAGGGAGAAGAGGAAAAAAGGGAAGAGGAGGGGGAGGAGGGCACAGGGGTTTGAATAGAGGTGGAGGTGCTGAGGATGATGCTTGAAGAGAGGAGAAGTATTAGCAGGAGGTGTGAGGAGGATATGGGTGGAGGTCCAGGATTTGAGGTTTCCTCCTCGTCCTGGCTGCATCAGGGTTGCAGTGATTGGGCTTGGCACTGTGCGCTGCCCCGCTGTGGTCTGCCCAATGAAGCCAGTGAAGCACGGCCGTATCGGGGAAAGCCGTAGGCCCCTCTCTGCCCGCTGGGTGCAGCCTGGTTGACTGAATGCATGCCTGGCTGCCTGGCTGGCTGGACATCGATCTCAGAGGGCTGGAGAATACAGCTGGACGCACACCCAAAGCCGGGGCTAAATCTGGCTCAGGCTCAATCAGCGTTTGCACCTGTCTTTCCCAAAGGGAATTAAATGTAGTAGACAGAGAGAAAGAAAGAGTAATGGTGTGTGTGAGCATGTGTGCTGAAGGTACAGGAGGAGCTGGTGGTTTGGTATCTGCGGGATTTCTCATGGATCTTGTTTACTGAAGGTTTAGTAAATGTGGTTTTACTGCCACAGGTGAGGCTGTGGTGTGATAGTGTGAGTGCGTTTGTGCATGTCTTATCTACAGCACACGTTGCTTTGATATGTAAATGATAAGTAAATAGTTGGCTTCTCACAGACTGGATAAATTAGTTAAATGACATCTACCCCAAACAACTTACAAAATGACACAAGAAATTAACAAATAATGTGTGCCATATGAACTCGTGTATTACTACACTGAAAAAATTTTAACTTGAAACAACTTAAAAAAACTATACTGCTGTAAATGTTTTAGTATCTATCAAAGTACATATATTTATAATATAAGGTTTCAGCCATATTATATTATATTATTATATTTTAGGCGTAACAAATTAGAGTAGGTTGATTTTCTTTAAAAAAAAATAGATTCAAGTTTTACTAGGAGTGTAACAATTCACTGATAAGAACAAATATAACGCAATGCTAAAATACCCTCGGCCGTATGAGCATAACTATAAGAAACAGAATGTGACCTTTTGACCTCTTAAAATAGGTCAAGGTTAGCCATCTTTGAACTTGTCCAAGGTCTGTGTCTCAAGAATGTTCCCTGTGAATTTGAAGACCCTGACAGTAATAAGATTGGACTTATGCTGAGCACAGACAGACAGACGGACAGACGGATGGACGGACATACAGTCTTCTCAATATCCGATGGCCATATTTGGGCCTCGTGTTGTGTGGGCCGCTGAAGAGGAGGTACTGCTGGCCCAACACCACCAGAGGGCGCCCTGCTTGGAGTGCGGGCTCCAAGCACGAGAGGGCGCCAGACCCGAAGAAGTGACAGCTGTCACTCATCCTCTGCACCAGCTGTCACTCGTTTATCACCACCATAAAGCCGGACTGCCAACTCCACCTCCCCGCCGAGAAATCGACTACCAGTACCAAGGTAACTTTCTCTGCTGAATTATTGACTTGTCTAACATTGTTCTGTGTGCAGTCGCATTCCTGTGAAGACCCAGAAGAGGGACAAACAGGAGCTGCACGAGTGTGTATGATTTGGAGGTGGAGGTGCTCCCTCCTAACGGTGTCTGGACTGTAAATTACTGAGTGTGCGGACTCACACTCACACATCATATTTCTGCTTTCTGCCAGCAGTACCAGGGTCGACAGTCGAAGACAGAGGCCACCTGGGGACTCGGGACGTGGCGGCTCCGGTGTTCTTCAGGCCGTTGGTGGTGGAAGCCGTGTGGGACGCGGCTTCTCTCTCGTCGGGCGTCTTCTATCTTCGAGCCTGCCCACACATCACCTGGTGTTTATTGACTGTGAAAATTACGACCACGTTTCGTTGTGTATTATCACAACATTAAATTGTTACCTTTTGGCTTACTCATTGTCCGTTCATTTGCGCCCCCTGTTGTGGGTCCGTGCTACGACACCTTCCCAACAGGATTTCTCGGCCATCGTCATGGACTCCGAGGGGCGTCAACTCAAGCTTGAACGGCCAATGGAAGAGCCAGGAGCGCAGGCGGTCAGCGGGAGGCGGGTTGAGTGAGCTGCAGCAGATCTTAACCGCCTTCAAGGGCCCGGTTGGAATTAGTGACCGAGCAGAGTGTCCTCCTTAATCGAAGGGTGGAGGCTCTCACCGCCAGGGTGGAAGCGCGCGATCAGGGCGCTGCTGCAGCCACTCCTCTGGCTGGTCCTGGGCCTGTATCAGAAGTTCCACTGGTCGTTCAACGAACCCCCCCACCGTCCCCTGAAGCATACATAAGCCCTCCGGAACCGTACGGGGCTGTGTCGAGACGTGCGCGGACTTCCTCATGCAGTGTTCGCTCATCTTTTCACAGCGCCCCGTCATGTACGCATCAGACGCTAGCCGGGTAGCTTATGTTATTAATCTGCTTCGAGGAGAGGCACGCGCATGGGCTACGGCGCTTTGGGAGCAGAATTCACGGCTCCTAACGTCCTATACTGGGTTCGTATGGGAATTCAAACAAGTGTTTGATCATCCCAACAGAGGCGAGACCGCTCGAACGTGCTGCTGTCGAGAGACAGGGGCGCCGTAGCGCAGCCGAGTATGCAGTCGACTTCCGCATCGCGGCAGCGAGGTCCGGCTGGAATAACGTTGCGCTCCGCGCCGCCTTTGTAAATGGACTGTCCCCGGTCCTTAAGGAGCACCTACTGGCCAAGGAGGAACCGCGGGAATTTGACGGGCTGATCGATTTGGTTATACGCTTAGACAAACCGAGCATCGTCGGGAGCAGGCCGGGAGGCGTGACCGGCACGAGCCGTCCCTCCCCCTTCCGGTTTCCGACAAGGTGGCGTCGTCCCCACGCTTCACTGCCAGAGAGCTCCGTGTGGCTACGGCTCCCCCTGCTGAGGAGGCTAGGGACACGAGCAGGGCCAAATTAAAATCACAAATCAGACAAAGGAGGCTGGCCCCGCGGGGAGTGTTTTGTCTGCGGCTCTTGCGAGCACATGCAGAAGGACTGCCCTAAAACGGTCAAACTACAACGCCCCGTCCTTAGAAACTGGGCTAAGGGTGGGTCATACACGCACAGCGGGAAAACCCCGCAAATCTGCACGAATCCCAGTTACAATCCTTTGTGGGGATTTAACCCTTCATGCCCCAGCACTGATAGACACGGGGTCTGAAGGGAATCTGCTGGACAGCAGATGGGTAAGGAAGTAGGGCTCCCTCTGGTGGCTCTGCCGGCACCATTGCAGGTGCGAGCACTAGATGGCACCCTGCTTCCATTAATCACACATCAGACACAACCAGTGACTTTGGTTGTGTCTGGGAATCACAGGGAGGAGATAGTGTTCCATGTAACACCTTCTACCTCCGAGTGATTTTGGGCTTTCCATGGATGGTGAAGCACAATCCCCGGATTGATTGGGCCGTCTGGGGTTGTGACGCAGTGGAGCGAAACCTGCCACCGGGAGTGCTTAGGATCCTCGGTTCCTCCCGGCACTACGGCTATGAGGAGGTCAAAGTTCCCCCCAATCTATCGGCGGTGCCAAAGGAGTACCACGATCTTGCTGACGTTTTCAGCAAAGATCTGGCACTCACTCTTCCCCCGCATCCGACCGTATGATTGTGCATCGATTTGGTCCCGGACGCTGAGTACCCGTCCAGTAGGTGTTACAACCTCTCACGTCCGGAACGCGAATCAATGGAGACCTACATCCGGGACTCCTTAGCTGCCGGGCTGATCCGAAACTCCACCTCCCCGATGGGTGCTGGTTTCTTTTTTGTGGGCAAGAAAGACGGCGGACTCGTCCATGCATTGATTACAGAGGGGCTGAACGAGATCACGGTTCGCAACCGATACCCGTTACCTCTGTTGGATTCAGTGTTCACGCCCCCTGCATGGAGCCCAAATTTTCACAAAATTGGATCTTAGAAAACGCGTACCACCTGGTCGGATCCGGAAGGGAGACGAATGGAAGGACGGCATTCAACACCCCGTTAGGTCATTTTGAGTACCTGGTCATGCCGTTCGGCCTCACTAACGCCCCCGCGACGTTCCAAGCTTTGGTAAATGACGTCTTGCGGGACTTCCTGCATCGGTTCGTCTTCGTATATCTGGACGATATACTCATCTTTTCCCCGGACCCTGAGACCCATGTCCAGCATGTACGTCAGGTCCTACAGCGGTTGTTGGAGAACCGGCTGTTTGTGAAGGGCGAGAAGTGCGAGTTCCACCGCCCCTTCTTTGTCCTTCCTGGGGTTCATCATCTCCTCCAACTCCGTCGCCCCTGATCCGGCTAAGGTTGCGGCGGTGAGAGATTGGCCCCAACCAACAAGCCGCAGGAAACTACAGCAGTTCCTAGGCTTTGCAAATTTCTACAGGAGGTTCATTAAAGGTTACAGTCAGGTAGTTAGCCCCCTGACTGCCCTGACCTCCACCAAGGTCCCCTTCGCCTGGTCGGATCGGTGCGAAGCCGCGTTCCAGGAGTTGAAACACCGGTTCTCGACTGCACCAGTTCTGGTGCAGCCTGATCCTGATCGCCAGTACATAGTAGAAGTGGACGCCTCTGACTCAGGGATAGGAGCCGTGCTGTCCCAGAGCGTGGAGGCTGATAAAGTCCTCCATCCTTGTGCCTTTTATTCCCGCAGGGTTGACCCCAGCTGAACGGAACTATGACGTCGGCATCGGGAACTTCTTGCGGTGTGAAGAGGCTCTTGAAGAGTGGAGACACCTGCTGGAGGGGGCATCATTGCCCTTCACGGTTTTCACGGACCATCGGAACCTGGAGTACATCCGGACCGCCAAGCGGCTGAACCCCAGGCAAGCCCGCTGGTCTCTGTTCTTCGGGCGCTTTGACTTCCAGATCACGTATCGCCCCGGGCCCAAGAACCAAAAACCAGATGCATTGTCCCGGGTGCACGAAGAAGAAGCCCAAAGCGGGGCTGTCGAACTCCACCGAGACCATCATCCCGAGTCCACTGTCGTGGCCACCCTCACCTGGGACGTGGAGAAGACCGTCCGGGAGGCCCTGACAAGGAGCCGGGCCCGGGGACTGGCCCCAAGAACAGACTGTACGTCCCACCAGAGGCAAGAGCTGCCGTATTGGACTTCTGTCACGGGTCCAAGCTCTCCTGTCATCCCGGAGTGCGTAGGACCGTGGCAGTAGTCCAGCAGCGCTTCTGGTGGGCGTCCCTGGAAAACCGACGTCCGGGACTATGTCCAGGCCTGTACCATCTGCGCCAGGGGCAAGGCAGACCATCGGAGGACGACGGGACTCCTCCAGCCCCTGCCAGTGCCTCATCGCCCCTGGTCTCACATCGGCCTGGACTTCATCACGGGCCTCCCGCCGTCCCAGGGCAACACCGTTATTCTCACGATAGTGGACCGGTTCTCCAAGGCAGCCCACTTCGTGGCCCTCCCGAAGCTCCCGACAGCCCAGGAGACGGCAGACCTTCTGGTCCACCACGTCATGCGGCTGCATGGGATACCATCGGACATTGTATCAGATCGTGGTCCCCAGTTCTCTTCGCAGGTGTGGAAGAGTTTCTGTAAGGAGCTGGGGGCCACCGTGAGTCTCTCGTCCGGGTACCACCCCCAGACCAACGGCCAGGCAGAGCGGGCTAACCAGGAGTTAGAACAGGCCCTTCACTGCGTCACCTCCGCGCACCCGGCGGCCTGGAGTCACCATCTGGCCTGGATCGAGTATGCCCATAACAGCCAAGTCTCGTCTGCTACCGGCCTCTCCCCTTTTGAGGCATGTTGGGATTCCAGCCCCCATTGTTCCCGCTGGTGGAGGGAGAGGTCGGTGTGCCCTCGGTCCAGGCCCACCTCAGGAGGTGCCGCCGGGTGTGGCGGACCGCCCGCTCTGCCCTGTTAAAGGCCCGGACGAGGGCCAAGACCCATGCGGACCGCCGACGTTCCCCGGCCCCCACATACCAGCCCGGGCAGGAGGTTGGCTCTCGACCAAGGACATCCCTTTGTGTGTCGACTCCCCAAGTTGAAAGACAGATTCATTGGACCCTTTAAGATCCTCAAGATCATCAACCCGGCCGCAGTGAAGCTTCAACTCCCGGCTTCACTGCGGATTCACCCTGTCTTTCATGTCTCCCGTCTCAAACCACACCACACCTCACCCCTCTGTACTCCGGGACCTACGCCGCCTCCTGCCCGGCTCATCGATGGGGAGCCTGCCTGGACAGTCCGCAGGCTCCTGGACGTCCGTCGTAAGGGCCGGGATTTCCAATATCTGGTGGACTGGGAGGGGTATGGACCTGAAGAACGCTCCTGGGTGAAGAGGAGCTTCATCCTGGACCCGGCCCTCGTGGCCGAGTTCTACGCAAGACATCCGGACAAGCCTGGTCGGACGCCAGGAGGCGCCCGTTGAGGGGGGGGGTCCTGTTGTGTGGGCCGCTGAAGAGGAGGTACTGCTGGCCCAACACCACCAGAGGGCGCCCTGCTTGGAGTGCGGGCTCCAAGCACGAGAGGGCGCCAGACCCAGAAGAAGTGACAGCTGTCACTCATCCTCTGCACCAGCTGTCACTCGTTTATCACCACCATAAAAGCCGGACTGCAACTCCACCTCCCCGCCGAGAAATCGACTACCAGTACCAAGGTAACTTTCTCTGCTGAATTATTGATTGTCTAACATTGTTCTGTGTGCAGTCGCATTCCTGTGAAGACCCAGAAGAGGGACAAACAGGAGCTGCACGAGTGTGTATGATTTGGAGGTGGAGGTGCTCCCTCCTAACGGTGTCTGGACTGTAAATTACTGAGTGTGCGGACTCACACTCACACATCATATTTCTGCTTTCTGCCAGCAGTACCAGGGTCGACAGTCGAAGACAGAGGCCACCTGGGGACTCGGGACGTGGCGGCTCCGGTGTTCTTCAGGCCGTTGGTGGTGGAAGCCGTGTGGGACGCGGCTTCTCTCTCGTCGGGCGTCTTCTATCTTCGAGCCTGCCCACACATCACCTGGTGTTTATTGACTGTGAAAATTACGACACGTTTCGTTGTGTATTATCACAACATTAAATTGTTACCTTTTGGCTTACTCATTGTCCGTTCATTTGCGCCCCCTGTTGTGGGTCCGTGCTACGACACCTTCCCAACACCTCGGGTAAAAATCAGTTTTAAAGTAAAAGATGGGGCGACACTGATGCGCACACACCTTGGACTTTCTAAACGCACTGCTAACTGGTCCATGGCTTGCTATTAAAGTCTTGAACTGGTTGAGTGAAGCTGTGATGCTGCTACTTTCATGTCTTCAAACTCTCTTACAGGTGAGACACTTGTGAGACTGGTCACAGTGTTAAATGTAAAATCAAAAGTTTGTACCAGATTCAGGTTGCATAATGAGGACAGAAAGATGGGTAAATTCTGGCTGATTGCAAGCTCTGTAGAATGGCAACTGAGTGCAGTGGGTAGCACAACAAATCGCCTGGTAAGACGTCACGGGGAAGCCTGTGCACGGTAGTAAAGCTTAGCACTAGCTCGACAAAGACATGGAGATTAAACACTTTTTCCAGCCACAATATAGTCACAACTCAGTGAGGGATGTAGGACATGCCCCACTCCACTTTGCTTTTTACTGTAATGTCTACAGTACACTTGATGACCCCTGAGCAGAGAACCACGTGTAACGGTAAGCAGAAGTTCTTCATTAAAATCCAGCTGCAGGCAAAGGTCAAACCACACAGGATAGTCAGTCCATGGAGCAGAAAAACCTTCCTTTCCTTTCTCATCATAGGGTCACAAAATAATTATCTTGTTAAAACAACTTATTATCTTGTGGGAACAAGCTATTATTTTTGTCTGCACATGATAATTATCCTGTGGGTAAAAGTTTTGATTTTGACTGTGTTCATTTTGTCGACAAAACCACCTTGTTGCAGTGGGGAAAGAATCAATATTAATTCATAGATATTTTTATTATATGAAAATAGACTTTAAAGTCCAGAATCAATATAATTCAATTGCTTTTAGGTGACATGGAAAGAATGTAGTACTGCTTTGATTCGGCAGAGGGCACAATGTATTTGTTGTAGATATAATCTGAGTATTACGTGGCGTCACCTCCATTTCAGAAAAATTAACTGAATCGTTTGTTTATGAAATGTCTGAGGTATGTCGGCATTTGTGAGTCAAACAGTAACTGGACGGAGGCATGGAAGCTAGCAAACTCTGGCCAAGTGTAATGGGGGAAGGTACTCCTAGAGTACTCAGTTCAGAGTTGCTCAAGAGTGGAGCTCTCCTCTCCTCTCCTCTCCTCTCCTCTCCTCTCCTCTCCTCTCCTCTCCTCTCCTCTCCTCTCCTCTCCTCTCCTCTCCTCTCCTCCTCTCCTCTCCTCTCTGGGTCCCATCCTAGAGAAGCTGCTCCCACCCAGACACAGATGGCCCCCAGATCAGATTTATCAAGACCAGTAGAGTCCGATCCAAAAGGTCACTCTCTTAAAAGCTGACCGATCAATGGGTCCAACTCCCAATACTAAGAGCCAGGTGTCTTTTTTTTTTTTTTTTGCCCAGTCAGTTTTTATTTATTTATTTTATTATTTCTTTGTGTGTGTGTGTCTCTGCAGGTGCGTCTGCATGTAGATCTTAGGGTTGGCACAGCAGAGGGCCCTGGGTGTTATTAATTGACGGGCCGCCCCTCAGACGGGCCTTTAATGACCTCTCCCACCTTATTGAGGCCCTACTAAATATTTCAGCGAGTCATTAGCTCATTACACGTCATTATCTACAGCGTGCTCAGCCCGCCAGGATTAGCTGTGAGACTTTTAGCAACTTCTCCGTGGGAAATCAATAATCGGCAGACACTTTCAATCACCGGGATCATTTTTGTGTGTGTGTGCGCGCGCGCACACGTACGTAAATTCCACATCGATCGTGCATTTGTGTGAACTCACTCACTGATAAAAACGGGCTGATTTCACAGCACATGCTGCTCAAGATAAAATCTATATAAATTAACATTTCAATTCCTTCTTCCCCTGCAGTTAATATTAATAAAAATCAGAAGGATAATGAAACTTAAAAGTGTTTGTGTATACAGTGCATTCATCTTATTTATTTGTGGATATGTATGCTCTCACTTCTGGGCCGTCAAGCTGTCCCTTTCCCTTTCAGATCACCATGTAAAAGGCTGATTATATTGAAAAATGTAGTGAAAAAAAAGAAATTGATTCTTCAGATCGCATTAGACCACGTGTTTGATTTTCAGATTGAATTGAAAAAAGAAAGTGATATCCCTAAAAAGCTGAGACTAAAAACAGAAATGTGATCATCTGCATGTAGACGTGATTAATGGGTTCTGAATGAAATGTCTGAAGAGAGCGTCAATACATTTTTTTTTTTTTTACATCATCAACTTTAGTGTACCACATATTGTTGAGTTTTTGTGGTTCCCATGCAACTGTGAGTTGGGCTGAACTTTAGAGTTTTGGTACTGAGGATCTGGATGAAGAGTTTGGATATTTTATTATGGCACATTCTTACACAGAGTACAAAGGCTTTTTTTTTTGTTTTTACCCGAGACTAAAATATGTCCGTCAGATATTGCAAAAGCCTTGCGCCTGTCCATCCGTCTGTCTGTTCATCTGTCTGTGCTCGCATCAGTCCAGTCCTATTACTGCCAGAGTCTTCAAATTCACAGGGAACATTCTTGGGACACAGACCTTGGACAAACATGGCTAACCTTGACCTGTTTCGAGAGGTCAAAAGGTCACATTGTTTCCTATGTTTATGGTTATACAGTCCAGGGTATTTAGCATTGCGTTATAATTTTTTTTAGACATGCTCAGTTTCTTCAAAGATTTTCCAGCTAATCTTAATGAAATCTGGTTTAATGATCAGTCATCATAACAGGAAGAATTCTGTAAATTTTCAGGTTGCTCTAGATTCTAATGTGGATTCTGCAGAATTTATGACAATGTTCAATGGAGTAGAAAGAGGTTTATTATGTATGTACACAGTTATTTATTTTGGGCATTTTGATAAAATTCTTGTACAATTTTCAGTTGATCTGTACAGCTGGTCTGTATGCTCAAATCAGGTTCCAGGTGTATTTTGCTAAACCCTAACATAACACGTAATAACCTTTGATTATTTTTATAATCCATATCCTGTGAGTCACAGTGCTCTGTCTGGGGTTAGCTGCAGTATTAGGACACCAGACGACAGTCATGTACCTGTTTTCGTGTGTGACTTCTATTACTATATCAACAGATGTGGATAAGACGGCAGATGAGGATTGCAACACAGACATACAGATCGGATCTGGGGCCTCATGTACAAAGGCTGCGTACGCACAACAATGTGGCGTACGTTTGTCTCCACACTAACATTCAGATGCATCAAAAGTGAAATAACTGTGGAAATGTGTGGTGCACCACACCAAAATCCTGGCTGGTGTACGCACGTTTCTACAGCTATTGGTCCACCTCTGACACGTAGATGTGATGTTGCAAACTGTTAATAGTGTAAAAACAAGAAGTCATCAGAGTGATGTGGACATCAGAAACACACTGATGAGCAATTAACACACCTACGTTTTGCAGTTATATGGATGGATATATAAGAGAATTTGCAAAGTGATCCGTAAAATGACCTTAACAATGGCTACGTTAGCATTGTTAGAGCATCTTGCAAATGGTGTAATCCGAGGTCAGTGTGTATTAAGCGAACACAAGGATTTACTTGCAAATGATGATAATTGGCTCATAAGTCCATATCGAGCACAATACGGCGAGGAGCCAGGGGTTGTCTGTGCCCACACAGGTGCTGCCACGCTGGGTGTCCTGGCAACAGTGGCATTCGAACAAGAGCTGACAGATCGGTCAGGATTGTGCCAGTCAGCCTTGACTCGAGCCCTGCCAGCTGTGTGGGATGGAATTATCCAAATGTCATCCAGGTACATGACATTCAATATTAAAGTGCAATTTGAAGAGAGAGCCGGTTTCCCTAATGTAATCAGAGCTATTGACTGAACACATACAGGCGCCATCACATGATGAATTTGTTTTGTTAATTGGAAACATTTTCATTCCATCAATGTAAAAATCATATGTGATGCGCAAATGCATTGGGTTGGTTTGGGAACAGGCTGAGGTTTGGCACAGTGCGTGATGGGTGGCTGCTAGTGAGTAAATAGTTTATTTGTGTAATTGTGCACATTGGGCACATTTGGGCATGTGCACATTCAAATATGTGTTGTTATTATTGTTTTTTCTTGATGGTGAAACTAGAGCTATAGAGCTTCTTGTACTGTGTTCAGTATTTTGTCAATAAACGCTGTGTGTAAAGTTGTGAATGTCATACACTGTCAGCTGTGGTGCACCTCATTGTTTTAACTTCAGTGTGTGCGTGCTGCTCTGAGCCCACCAGCATTTATGGCCTCACACAAACACACACGCTCCCACTACTTTATTTCTATTCATGTTTATTCTGTTTGACAGGGAACCAAATAAACTATCCCTGCATGTCTCCATGTCATTTCCAGTCACCTGTAGCTCACACTCGGAATAATTTTTTTTCTGTGTTCATGTGGCGTTATTGGACAGAGGGAAATTTCCATTTCCCTGGGCCTATTTACATAAATTTGCATATTTAAATAGGGGTGGGAGAGGGAGGAGTTTGGTACATCTGCATGTGCGCTCAATTCCATGTTCAGTGGGATGTACAAATGGAACGTGGTTGGATCCATGAGTACGCACACTTTGATACATCTGGATATTTTGTGCGTACGACAGTTTCTGGGTTTTAGTGTATGTCATGTTTCAGTAGGGATTCCACACAAGTCTTTGTACTTGAGGCCCCTGGTCACTTGTGATATTTCCTGTAGACAGTCAATCAGACAGATCAGATTTGAATCAGTTATGCAAAAAATCTGATGTGAACTGGCAGTCTGAACAAAGCCTCTGCACTACAGCTACGTTTGTCACCCCCTGCCATCACTTTCTTGGCTTTTATTATTATTTAAAATAGTCTGAAAGGGTCGATTACAGCCACCAGCTAACCTATGAGCTGCATGTGTATTTACTCGGAGCTGCCCTTTGTTTTTAAGGGTCACAAGCCGAGGTTGAGCACTACTGCACTCGTGTCTGGAAAGGTTTGTGTGTTGAACCTGAGCGTGCCCACTGATGAGAGCCGTTTAAAGTGAGCATGAAACCTCTTTGACACACTTTAGGAGCCACTTAACAATGAGCAGGGAGTGTGCGGTTTAAGTGTGTGACTAATTTCCTTTAACACACTGTGAGATTGAGAGACTGGGGGCCAGAGTGTGCGTGCGCGTGTGTGTGTGTGTGTGTGGGGGGGGGACTACTTGTTAAGCATGTCAAAGGTCAGTGCTTCTTGAATAGAGCCAGAAATCCCCAATTAATTCCAAAAAAAGCCAGACAAACAGAAACACGCCTGCATGCAAACACACGCACTGCTGCTCATGCACAATAATCCAGAGGCTTTTATCAGCTCATATACATTTTGCTTGCAGTTAAAAAAAACCCAAACCCTCACAACAAACAGCAGCTTTCTCTGCTGTGAACGACATATCCGTGAGCCCATCTATCACCCTCGTCCTCACCCCCTCCTCCCACTTCACTGAGACAGCAGAGGGGGATGTTTGAATCAGCTAAAACTTTAAAGCTTTATTATAAAGAGGAAATACAATTGCTCGCTCTCCTTGCTCATTTGTCTTCCCTCTGCCGGTGCTCGCTGTCCATTTGGACACTGGCGGCATTACTCAGCAAAACACCCCAGTTCCTCATCGCAGAAATTAATAAGTGAGATCTGATCTAATCGGAGACGAGTTAGAGTAGCAACTCGGAGCAGAGTTTACAATGTAAAATCAGATTTCAGTTATCGTACCGTTAAGTGCTTCCTTTAAAGAAAACTCCTGCACAGTGCATCTAATAAGAAAGTAGTAGAATACATTACAAATAGGTTTGGGCTATTATATTAGCCACTATTGCATATGCTGTAATGTTTATGTATTAATTTTTCTGGTGCAGGAAAACAAATTATTGAGTCTGATGTAATCATTATAAAAACTGTGTATTCTTATAGAGTCCCTCTCTCTGTCTCTCTCTCCTGGCATCAACCCTAACAATATTTCATATCCTGAATTATTTCTGTCCTGGAGTCATGTGACCCTAAATATTGTAACTGACCCTGAGAGTATTGATCCCCCGTGTCTGCAACTTCCTGCCTTATAACGACTCTCTGAAGCGCTGCACTATCTGTCTTGATCAACATCATCATCTTTGTTTAGGAAAAAGAGCACCGTATTTGTCTGATTGCATGTCGGTGTTTATTTGCTGCATGTGTCTGTGTGCACAATAATGACTGTTTGTGTCCACGTCGTGTTGCTGTATGTCTAATAGCATACGCTGTGTTAGCTCTATGTTTGTCTGCAGGTGTTTATTCTGAATGCTGTGTGTGTGCGTGTCTGTGCGTGTCTGTGTGAGTGTCTGTGTGTGTGTGTCTCCTTAATGATGCTATTTTACTAGAGGAGACAAGAAAGCCGTTACCATGGTAATGAGGGGTATTTATATCAGTTACCTGGGAGTGAACCACTCTGATCTTCTTTCCTCATGTCTCATTTCCACAACATATGTGTGTGGGTGTGTGTGTATGTGTATTTGTGTGAACACAAATTTCAGTGTTAAAATATATAAACATAGTTCTTACAATATAACACAAAAACAACAATCCAAGCCATTGCTTCAATAAAAATGTATTTAAATGATAGTTAAGTGGTTAGTGTGCTTGGTTTCAGTGCGTAAGGTTCCCAGTTCAAATCCCACCCGTGCTGCTTTTCTCCATGTAATGTGGAGTAGTGACAGGAAGGCCATCCGGTGTAAAACCTGTGCCAATTCAACATGCAGAACCACCTTGGATTTTCTGTGGCGACCCCAAGTGTAAACAAGAGAGCAGCCAAAGGGACTTACTTCTATGTAAAGTGTTCATATGTCATTGAGTTGATGTACACAGAATATTTTTCTGTGTGTAAAGCAGCACATCACATACAGTCCTGGTGACAAGTTTTGTGTGATTTTTGAGTGCAGTTTATGATACAGGGTTGCATATGGATCAGTTGTCTGATTGGATGTTTTTTTTTGGGGGGGGGGGGGGGGTGCATAGTCTCAGACATAACTAGATTGTAGTTTACAGAGTATAAGGCACAGTTTGTTTGTTTTTTTTTTACTCGTTTGAGAGGTCCTGCGACTTATCATCCGGTGCCACTTATATACCAAAAAAATCATACATCATACATACATTCCATACATTTTCATGACACTGGAAATAAGAAATACAACATGAAACTGCCTTTAAAAAAAAATAAATAAACAAGAGATAGGGGGGAAACTTTGTAATGGGGCTCAATTATTTTCTTCACATATTTAAAATCAAGTCATATCACACTTACAGTAAACTTTGTTATACGAGCAATCGTGATGGCGTCACTACTTTGAGCTTTCCAATTTCAATTTCAATTTATTTTCATTTATATAGCGCCAAATCACAATAAAGTTGCCTCAAGGCGCTTCACACAAGTAAGGTCTAACCATACTAACTCCTAGAGCAAGCACACAGGGGACAGTGGTGAGGAAAACCTCCCTCTGATGATTTGAGGAAGAAACCTTACACTGTAAAAAGGAAAACTAATTGTTGGCCTGAAAAGGTTTTTTTGGTCACATAAACATAAAATGTTTTATTGTGTTGCAAACAACATCAAAGTAGTTATCTCAGCTACCTGTTAATAAGTTTGTTGTGTAATGTTGGTCTCATTTCAGAAGTTAGGTTGGCAAAACTTAAAAATATAGGTTTGAGGCTATGACTGAATTCTTTGAGTTTGCTTTAGCAAAGAACGGGGTTTACAACTCAAATCTGCTGGGGTCTGTTTTTCTGACATTTTTCCTGTACACTTGTCCTGCGTGGATTTTTATCTCCATAAAGTTGAGAATTGTCTTGGAACTCTTGCTTTGCAGTTGGTAATTGATTTTGAAAACCAGGCTGCTGGCACTGTGACTGTTTAAAGGCATTCAAGCTTTTTACTGTTACGTAGAAGAGTTCTAAAAACAGGCTTTGGCACTGACTGTCAAGTGTGTTGTGTAACTTTGTCAATGTAACTCCTTCATCTGCTCTTGGTCTGCCTCAGATTTGAAGCATTCAAGTTGAAGTCATTTCCACCAGTTTTAAAATATTACAACAATAACATCATTTTATTATAACTTGCTTTGTGTGGAAACAAATAAGCATATTATATGGAAATTCCTCTCAATTCACATAAACTGAGACTGACACTGTATGATACAGAAAAGTGTTTACAATTGTACAGTAAGGTTAATAAACATTGAACTGACTTGTTTTGTTTGTTATCTGTGTGACAGACAACATGTTGACAAAATGAGTCTTAGTATGTAGCCAGGGCGCAATTTAGAACTAGAAACTGGGGGGACAAAGTGCGAGGCCCGCAGGCCGAAGCCCATAGGCTGGGGATCGGGGGCCACTTTAGGCCCCCAGAAGCCAACGGTTTCTAGATAAGCTCAGATGCATTCTGAGCATCCAGAACAGTAATTTTAATGTTTTGAGAAGACCATAAAGTGGACACCATTTGACTTGTACAATTTGAAACTGTGGACATAAGTACTTTATTCTGAGAATAGCCAGCATTGATTTTATTAACATCCTGGTGTAAATAAGGTATCACCACATGTGTAGAACTCAAAAAGAATGATAGGTTGAGTTTTCATTAAAAAAAACCCTGCAATGTGGTAAAATGTATTCATAAATATGGAAGAACAGGCTCTTTATAATTATTAACTATCGCATACTGTATTTTTTTTCTCAGATTGTTTTTGCATAAGTTTGAAAAACAACAGATCATAAGTTTAGGATAATTAGTAAGTCCTTCGGCTGCTCCCTTGTTTGCACTTGGGGTCGCCACAGCAAATCCAAAGTGGATCTGCATGTTGAATTGGCACAGGTTTTACGCCGGATGCCCTTCCTGACGAAACTTCACATTACTTATCATGAATTTAATTTTCAAAGTGGCACTAATGACAACACTCATACTGAACATAATTTCGCTTGCATAGACTGATTTTGGAGATCAAGCAATAATTGCAGATGGGCTTTCTGAGGTCCCAGATAGCTTTTCTGATTTCCTTTTCTAACTTTCAGAATTTAGTAAATTAGCTATGGTCCATTGATACTATGGTGTAGACACTAGTCCCTAGAGCAACTATTTTTGGTTTTCAAATTTGGGCAAATGCAGTCCCACAAAATTCTGAATGTGACAACAAGAAACAGGTGTTGTAAACAAGTCAATGCTGCTAAAATACAAACTTGCAGAAAACAAAGATACTATTCTGACATGGTTTGCACATAAGACTGACATGGTTTGCACATAAGACTGGCATAGCATGTTTCAAGTGCACACATATATGTCATAAGGTAGGGGGCATACTGTATTCTGTCCCCCCTGGTTGAAAAGGTGGGGGGGACATGTCCACCCTATTCCCCACCAAGTTGTGGCCATGATATGTAGAAGTCAAAACTTGAAGTCTTAGTACATATGAAAGGTACATTTTCTGAACAAAAAAATAATACGTTTGCACATCTCTATTTTTCAGAATTCTTAGTTGTAGAACTGCAAGCCGGTCTGCTCTAAGCCTGATCCCGTCAGATCTCAGAAGCTAAGCAGGGCGGCATCTGGTTAGTACTTGGATGGGAGACCTCTTTGGAACACGGGCGGCTCTGTGTGTTTCTCCAGGTAACACTGGAGTTGCAGAAGCAGCTGAATGGACAACAACGACAACTTAGTTTGTAGAACTTGAACTTCTTTTCTCAAAACACAAAAATTAGTGACTAGGTTCCACCTTTGGATAGGAGCACTGAATATGTCTTGGACATCATGAACAGCATGGTACTGTGTGGTTAATCTGTCTGGAGTTTGCAGGTCAACTGAATTGAAGATGGTGACTAGTGAGGGAAGCCATCAAAACCCAAATGTCTCAAGTTTGCCAGAGTTATAGGCTTCCATGACTGTGATTGGACAAAGTATATAGGGCTACATATGTCTCTTGCATCACCAATTATACCTTTTCATGGTGGAGAGGTACAGAGAAGGGTTTTCTTCAGAAAAGATGCAAAATTTCAGCTACAACGTGCTAGAAGGCACATGTGGAACAGGAGCTTAGATTTATTGTTTTCTTGTGTGAAAATCCTCTTCATCTCTTTTCCTCTCTCTCTCTTCCACTCCACCATGAAGTTGGTCAAAAATTGCTCTATGCATACTTTCTTCAATCACAGCCACAGAAGACTATAATTCCTTCAGAGTTCTCAGCGTGTCTTGGTGGCTTCCCTCACTAGTCTTTTTCTTCCATGTTTACACACACAGACTCAGCTGCTGTGATTGTGCATGTAGGGTCTACCATATCTCACGGCATGTTGTGATTCAGCAACATGAAATAGACATTAATCTATTGGTTTGTGATATTGTGATGAAAAGCGCCTCATTTTCATCACAGCAGCACAAATTCATTGCAATGCATTCGTGATGGCTGCACAAACTTAAAAGTGAAGCGGGGGGGGGGGGGGGGGGGGGGGGGGGTGGTTATGGTTAGGGTTGGGGGAAGGCGTAGGGTTAGGAATAGTGAGTTAAAAAAAATCCTGTCACGAAAATTTGAGTCATTTCATGACGGGAGGACGAAAAAAAAATGTGAGACTGGGTTGTGTAGGATACTTGTAGAACATTAAAAAGGCTTCATTCAATTTGATGAAATTCTCTTAGTTTGCTTTTTTCTCAAAATATAAAAAGCTTCTTTGTATACCTGTCATGTATCTACTTGACCTTTGCAGGGTTCTTCTTCTTCTTTTATTTCACTAAAGCTCCTTTTGGCCATACATTACAAGCAGTGTTTACATTATTCTATTATAGGATTATGTGAAAATAGAAGACAGTGATGCTGATACACACAGCCCACATGTAGTGTCTCTTTTGACTGCCTGTGTGGAAAAAGACAGGATAGTTCTGTAGCATTTCACATTATAACATGCAGACAGAGTGAATCTGTATTACTCAACCTGGTCTCATGGCAAGTCGTGATTCAGCAGCATGAAATATACATTAATCTATTGGTTCCTGATATTGTAATGAAAAGTGCCTAATTTTCGTCACGGCAGCACAAATTCATTCTAATTCATTCTGTGATGGCTGCACAAAATTAAAAGTGAAGCAGGGGGTGGGGGTGGGTGGTTATGGTTAGGGTTGGGGGAAGGAGTAGGATTAGGTTATGTTTAAGGTTAGGGTTGGGGGAAGGAGTAGGATTAGGTTATGTTTAAGGTTAGGGTTGGGGGCAGGAGTAGGGTTAGAAATAGTGAGTTTAAAAAAAAAACCCTGTCATGAAAATTTGACTCATTTTGTGACGAGAGCACAAAACCCCCCCCCCAAAAAAACCATGATACTGGGCTGTGTAATAGAGCAACAGAGCATTTTGGAACAGCATTATCTTAAAATTTCAGGTGATAATGGTATTATTCTAGTCTACCACATTTTGGATCAAATCTAAGGGCCCCTTCACACATAGTACAAATGTGGTCGAATTGCGCATTAAGTAGGAATCGTATGCAATACGTGTAAAACTGTAGCTGGCTCCAACGCCTCGTACACCTGTTGCTACATTTATTTGCGTACACCAATGGCTGAAAGACAGAGTGTGCGCTGTGAGAGCCCATTCGATCCCTCTCGTGGCAGGTGTCAGCCAAATTCCAGGTGACACACACAAACATCTACACCACTCACTTGGCACTTAGAAAATGTGTGGCCATTCATTCTGTTAGCACAAAAACAGTCACCAGATGATTACTTTTGAGCTGGCGGTGAAATCTGTCTAAGTGCCCCCACGACTGTGAAGTTTCCAAGTACGCATGTGGCATGCCACAATGTGGAGTGTCACGTGTGTGTGTGTTTCACTCGCTCCCCCTGCTCCCTCCCCCACAACACATGGTGTGGGTGTGGTTCATGTACCCCCCACAGGCGAGGCATCTCTCATCTGATCACAGAGTGACATCTTGGTCTGTGCGTTGAACGGACAGGGGCGTGGCAGGCTATCAACAGCTGTTGACACATCTCTGGTCCTGGACGTCACAGCTGCAGAACACGTACTGTGTTTTGACCGACACGCGCGTGTGTGCTTGCTGCCCTCATGTGGAAATACATAAATACATATATCGGCTCTCCCAGCTGGAATAGACCATCAATTCATGTGGACACACAGCAGGCAATCTGAATGCCACATCTCTCTGACTGAACACGCATGTCCTGTGAGCAGCGCAGGACTATTTGACAAGCCAACAGTGTGACAAATACGCCGATTTTCAGTCACGTATCAGCAGAAATACGCCGTAAGAAATGCCGTTTGGTCAGTTATCACTGTGTTTATTTCTCTTTTTTAAAAAATACATTTATCTGCTTGTTGATTTTAGCCATTTCATGCTGTTATAAGACAGTAATTGTACTGCAGTGGTAAAGTTTCCGTCTAGTAATCAGAGCTTTTGTAAATTGCAGGTTCAAATCCTGTGAGTGCATTTATTTTTTAATTAACCAGGGTTATTTAATCATGGGGTTCTGTATTGTGTCCCCTTTTATTATTTATATCAAGCCAGTGATATTCAGAAATTATACAGCTGGTTTTTATTTTATTGTTCTCCACATCAGTGACATGATGTGGTGCAACACGCCCCAGCTGCTTGCACTGTGTTCCTGCTCGCATGACACTGTCACTTGCACAACACTGGCGCAGCGGGTTCATTCACGCCTGCCTGTTGGCTTGATGTTTTCATGGTTCGCTCATACGAGCTGTTCCACAATGATTCGCCCTGATTTGTACTTATTCGTACTATGTGTGAAGGGGCCCTAATCATCACTTACACATATTGGGATTGGACATGTTATCTACTGTCCAAAAATCACTCATTCCCCGGTCTTATTGCTTTAGCATGTGTAACATATACATGATGAAACCATGTTGAAATGTTAAATTCTACTGTTGCCAAGTAAGTTAATTGAGTGAATTGCACAGTGCTGCGTGAGCTGCTAGACATGAGCAATTAATATGACCAGAGCTCACAGGTGACCATGAGACCCTTTGTTTTCCTCGACCATGTGAAGCACAACTAGCCATAATGGTACTGCATTTTAAAAAAATACTTTCACAGTGAAGACATGCCACTATCTTCATACCGCTGTCAACATTAGCTTTGCATGGATATTTTTTCAGCACAGTGAACTGGTGTCACTCTGAAGCAAGAGGCACATTTGTCCTGCAGTGTATTTTAGTGTATTATTATAAATTGTTTGGGGGGGGGTTGGCAGCACAGTGCATTAGTGGTTAGCACTGTTGCCTCACAGAAAGAAGGTCATGGGATTGATTCCCACCTGTGGCCTATGTGTGTGGAGTTTGCATGTTCTCTCCGGGTGCTCCAGCTTCCTCCCACATCCAGAGACATGCAGGTTAGGTGGATTGGAAACTTTAAATTGTCTGTAGGTGTGTGTGCAGGTGTGAATGTGCTTCTTTGTCTGTATGTGTCCCTGTGACAGACTGGTGTCCTGTCCAGGGTGTACCCCGCCTCACACCTTATGACTGCTGGGATAGGCTTCAGCCTCCCTGTGACCCTTAACTGTAGCACAACAATCGGCTTATCTCTCTCTCCTATATTTTCATTTTCTTGTGTCATATTTATATTCATATTTATACGGGGTGTTTATATTGGATGGGATTTTTATTGTGTTATTTATTGTTTTTATTATGTATTGTATGCGGTATATGAGTGCAAGGTGAATTTTCCTTTTTGGGATAATAAAGTATATTGTATTGTATCGTATCTCTGTAAGTATCTATCGTAAGTTTGGGGGTGTGGCGCGAGCGCTGCTCTCCTATTGTTTAGGAGTGGGAATTCCTACTCCTAAATGGCGGCCAGTATCCAACCTAACTCAGGTTGGTTGTCGGGCTACCTTAATTGGAGGAAGCGGTTGACGTTGAGTAAGTGCATGTTTGGTTTTTTTTTTCCTTTTTTCAGATGCATGTTGAATCTGTGTTGGCACCCACTGGTGAGAGAGTGCACTCGGATTGGTTCTTCAGCTTTTCAAATCAGCGTAGAAGAACTGAAATGGAAGTGAAGAACCACTCAAACAACAATGTCAACGCCATCCATCATAACTCAATGATATTTGACGTGCAAAATAACGTCAGCGTTGTTACTCATCCTGATATTGACACATGTATGTATTGGTGTAGGTGCATGTGTCTGAGTGCATCGAAATGATTAAAGGTAGGACAAATTTACAACATAGATCTGTTAGCGTGTGCAGAGGGTGGAAGAGACCAAGAGGGTAAATTGAAAGGAAATGATGAGTGATGAGTCTGTGTTGCACATTAGTGTTCTGCAGGGTCTTTTATTTATTTATTTGATTGTCTGTTTCCTGGGACTGTCCTTTGCATGTGTGAGCTTAGCGTGCTTCAGGATACAGTTTTTAATCTATCTGTTTGTGACTGTGACACATTTGGAAATGCCTTCACAATTTTTAATGCTTTTGGCCAGCGGTTTTAAAAACAGTGCGTTCATCCGTGTGCACTCACATTTACAGTTCACAGTGTGCGGGTGAACATATGTACGGCAACAATGTCTGCATGTACTGTAAGTACATGTGTTACGGTGGGGGTGGGGTGTGATTCTGTGGGTGGGGGGGTGAGGCTGTAGCTATGGTAACACCCCACTGCCACCCCCAGTGGCTCCTAAAAGACAAAGGCTCACATGCACTACTACACACACTGCAGTACAGGGCCAGCTGAGCCGGATCAATACTTTTCCCCATTTAAGGAACAGAGTTCAGAATACAGCTTTTCAGCACCCAGACTGCAGCCTTGTGTTAAACCTTGTATTTTTTCCCCTTTTTTTTTAAACACTAAACACCCAAATATCGAAAAGGAGACTCATTTGTACCGGCTTGGCCAGACACCCCACCCTGCCACTCCCACCCTCAAAATCCGGCTTCAATCTTTTTCCTTTTCATTTTATTGTATTGATGTATGTGCTCAGCCCTGGGAGGATTTCGGTCTGGCTCTCCATCACTGTCGGACTCCCCCCACCCAGTATATTTTTCTCTTACTCTTTTACTCGTACCCTGTGTCCTGTTTCTGCCTCTGAATCAGTGACTGGGTCGCCCTGGACTGCATTCAGCACCCGTGCTTGTTGTCCCACATGGCTCAGGCACCTGCCTGCTAAGTCTGCCCCTCGTCCCCTGAGGTGTCTAAACCCATCTCCATAATGGCAGGGCTACTCTGTCTTAGTGGCTGAAGATGGGGAGCAGATCCGTCCTGCAGGCACAGGGACTGTCAGGATGGCTAGTTTGGTGGGGGATTCTGCCCCTAACTGCTGTTTCTGTCATGAAATAGCGCCCTCTAGCACTTGCTGAGTTGTAACAGCAGCACTGTAAAACCTAGTAAGTTAGTCAAACTCAGTTTGGGAAAATAATGATCTCAAACCAGTTAAATTTATTACAATAAAAAAATCTTCAAATTTATATAATCACACATTTATCCAACCTAAATACTGTAGTACAACCAAAGGGAGCTCATTGATGTGTGACATCAGTTTGGTGACACTGCAAACCATAAATGTACGTTTCTGAGTTTTTATCAAAGCATTTCCTTTCGCCGTAGTAATTTGTTGACGGTCCCTGAGCTCCGGTCTCGCAGCCGGCTGCACGTCAAATTCACTGCAATTCATAAAGAACGGAGGACGTCTCATTTTGGGGGAAATTTTGGTCGGTTATAGTTTATTGTCTGCATTACAACATTTGGAAAGAGGTGTCATTTGATTTAAAACAGTGAGTCACTTTGAAGTTATTAAGTCCCTTGTCTGCTCCTGTTTGGACGCAGACTCGCCACAGCAAATCCAAGGTGGATCTGTATGTTAATTTGGCACAGGTTTAATCAAATGTTTGAATATCTTTCCAACTTAACTCTGTAAGTTTACAGTTCACATGATATTTGGGTCACATACATTGTGACAATATATTGTTGTGTGGGCCGCCAGAAGAGGAGGTACTGTTGGCCCACCACCAGAGGGCGGCCTGCCTGTAGTGCGGGCTTCAGGCACGAGAGGGCGCTGCCGCCTACAGGAACAGCCGAGGTGATCGGTGACAGCTGTCATAGTTGATGAGTGACAGCTGTCACCGATCATCTGCATCTCACCTTGGATAAAAGCAGGATGACACCTCCACCACATCGCCGAGATATCGACTTCTGTGAGAGGTAACTTTCTCTGCCAGCATTAAGTGATTCCAAGAGCTATTGTGTTGCAGCTGTCAACCAGAGGACCGGCGTGGGTTGCGACTGTTTCGTCCTACGTCCCGTCAGATAAGTGGTTAAACAGATGCTGCACGAGTGTGTGTTAAAGGTGGAGGTGGAATTCCCACTGTTATTGTTACGGGGTGTACACACACCCACACTTGACTGTCTTTGTTCTCCGCCAGCAGTACCAGATCCGACACGCTGAGATGGTGGCCACCTGGGGACTTCGGGACTTGGCGGCTCCAGTATCCTTCGGGTTCGGTGGCGGTGGAAATCGTGTGGTTCCGGTTCATCTCCAGACGGGCATCTCCTATCGTCGAGCCTGCCCACACGACACCTTCATTAATTGACTTGTATTTATTCTATAATCTGCTGTGTGTGGTTGTGACATTCACAACAGTAAAGTGTTCTAATTTAACTCCCTCTATTGTCCGTTCATTTACGCCCCCTGTTGTGGGTCCGTGTCACTACACTTTCCCAACATATATATTAAGTGCATGTTTTACAAATTGTAGCCACGTTTATGTAGATTGTGCACACAGTGCTTTATAATGGTGTTCACTAAATTGTGCTCTTATTATACTAAATCATTCCCTTGTTTTAATAAATTATGCGCTTGTTTTACTAAATCGTGAGCTCATTTTAGAAATTGTACGTCCGTACTCCGTAGTTATGACATGGAGACTGAGCATTTTTCCTGTCGTGAATCCATGATCGCGATTGTCAGCGTTGTTCACCAGATGCTCGGAAATCCAGATAGTATCATAGAAATCTCGGCCCCCTCTGCGCATCCAGTCGTGTTGTTACCGCATCCACTTTATGCATAAAAGAGTCTGTCGTTTGAGCATTTTATTACAAATATTTGTAATATGTCTTGTTGTGTGGCTAATTCTCCTGAAGGATCATCTAATACATCTATGCTTTAATATTTACATCAAGTGAAGTTTTTGTCTTTTTAATGGTGTATGCTAACGGCATTAACATTTTAGCAGCTTTCGGTATCTTGAGCCGTTATGTACATTTAATCCATAATTACTGACAAAGTAATTGGATCATATTTTGTAATGACTGCACCAAAGTAAACCGTTATGAGAACCACAGCTGAGTCACCAAAAATATGATTTAATAAACATCTGATCAAGCTCAGTCTGTTAGCTTAGCTTCTTGGTAATTTGAAGATGTGGGGCATGTTCAGACTTCATTCATTCCACCCAGGTCATGCAAGTTGTCATGGCATACACAGAGCAAGCGCTGCTAACATGGCAACATCCACAGCAGCAAATTTTGGGTTTCATGTCGACTCTTCTGGGTCTCTATAGAAAACCCATGAGTAATGTCATATAGGGGTTGTCTAGTATATATACAGTCTATGGTAGTACTACACACTACTCTCCAGTTGGTGGTGTTGCCACCTGTCAATAAACTCTGTGGAAGAAAAAGAAGAGAATGCAGCAGAAGTATACAAGGTCTGTTAGAAAACTATCGGACCTTTTTATTTTTTGCAAAAACTATATGGATTTGAATCACGTGTGATTGCATCAGCCAAGCTTGAACCTTCGTGCGCATGCGTGAGTTTTTTCACGCCTGTCGGTTGTGTCATTCGCCTGTGAGCAGGCTTTGAGTGAGCAGTAGTCCACCCCCCTCGTCGGATTTTTATTTTGAGGAAAATGTCTGATGGATTTGGAGCTTTGCTGCATCAAATTTTTCCAGAAACTGTGAGAGACAGCCAGGTGGAAACCATTCGGAAGATTCAGACGGCTTTCAGGGACGATTCTATGGGGATCACACAGATTAAGGAGTGTTACAACCGGTTTAAAGACGACTGGTCGTTTCAGCCTGTCGATCGCCGCTCAGAGCGCGGCGCGCCCTCAGCCATTGTGCGCCGTCTTTAAACCGGTTGTAACACTCCTTAATCTGTGTGATCCCCATAGAATCGTCCCTGAAAGCCATCTGAATCTTCCGAATGGTTTCCACCTGGCTGTCTCTCACAGTTTCTGGAAAAATTTGATGCAGCAAAGCTCCAAATCGTTCAGACATTTTCCTCGCAATGAAAATCCGACGAGGGGGCTGGACCACTGCTCACTGAAAGCATGTCATTTAGGTCCTTCAGACTTTTTTTCAGTAAATGCTTCTGGAGAGCATTAGCATGGTTAAAAATTTTCAGCTTCTGTGGGGCAAAGCTCCCCAGACCCCCCCCCCCGCCCCCAACTGTGCCTCTCTTAACCCCCTGCCATTTTAAGCATTTTTAAAAATGTAGATGTAAATTCATATTTAAACTTTTCAGCTACTTGACAGTAGGGCTGCACAATATGGTCAAATTAGCTGAACTTTCAGGTCTTCTTTTTAAGAAAATTCAACTCTACACCACTTCATTAGGAAGCTGTATTTTATACTTTTAATTAAATTTATACCAAGTTGTAGAGATTTGCTATTAGTTTGAGTTTACGGAACATAATTTTAATTTTTTTTTTTTATATTTGAAATGGCATAAACAAATTAAAATGTGTGAAATACTGTACTCAGTGTTCCAATACTTTTTAGGGCAATTGAGAAACACTTGGGCAGCATCTTACATCTCAAATAAGCAAACAGAGCATGAATGAGCTGCTGGCTGCTCATGTTATTAATCAGAAGTCACCAGAGAAACATGTATATACAGTGAGGAAAATAAGTATTTGAACGCCCTGCGATTTTGCAAGTTCTCCCACTTAGAAATCATGGAGGGGTCTGAAATTTTCATCTTAGGTGCATGTCCACTGTGAGATACATAATCTAAAAAAAAAAACATCCGGAAGTCACAATGTATGATTTTTTAAATAATTTATTTATATGTTACTGTTGCAAATAAGTATTTCAACATCTGTGAAAATCAATGTTAATATTTGGTACAGTAGCCTTTGTTTGCAGTTACATAGGTCAAACGTTTCCTGTAGTTTTTCACCAGGTTTGCACACACTGCAGCAGGGATTTTGGTCCACTCCCCCATACAGATCTTCTCTAAATCTTTCAGGTTTGGAGTTTCACCTCCCTCCAAAGATTTTCTATCGTGTTCAGGTCTGGAGACTGGCCAGGCCACTCCAGGACCTTGAAATGCTTCTTCCTGAGCCCCTCCTTAGTTGCCCTGGCTGTGTGTTTGGGGTCACTGTCATGCTGGAAGATCCAGCCATGACCCATCTTCAATGCTCTTACTGAGGAAAGGATGTTGTTTGCCAAAATTTCGCAATACATGACCCCATCCATCCTCCCTTCAATACGGTGCAGTCGTCCTGTCCTCTTTGCAGAAGAGCACCCCCAGAGTATGATGTTTCCACCCCCATGCTTCATGGTTGGGATGGTTTTCTTGGGGTTGTTCTCATCCTCTAAACATGGTAAGTGGAGTTGATTCCAAAAAGCTGTATTCTGGTCTTATCTGACCACATGACCTTCTCCCATGCCTCCTCTGGATCATCCAGACGAGGCATGTGACCATCTGGATGGTCACTGGTGAACTTCAAACGGGCCTGGACATGTGCTGGCTTGAGCAGGGGGACCTTGCTGCCCTGCAGGATTTGAAACCATGACAGCATCATGTGTTGCTAATGTAAAATTTGTGACTGTGGTCCCAGCTCTCTTCAGGGCATTGACCAGGTCCTCCTGTGTAGTTCTGAGCTTTCTCAGAATCATCCTTACCCCACAAAGTGAGATCTTGCATGGAATCCCAGACCAAGGGAGATTGACAGTCATCTTGTGTTTCTTCCACTTTCTAATAAATAATCTTAACAGTTGTTGTCTTCTACCAAGCTGCTTGCCTGCTGTCCTGTAGTCCATCCCAGCCTTGTGCAGGTCTACAGTTTTGTCCCTGGTGTCCTTAGACAGCTCTTTGGTCTTGGCTATGGTGGAGAGGTTGGAGTATGATTGATTGAGTGTGTGAACAGGTGTCTTTTATACAGGTAACAAGTTCAAACAGGTGAAATTATTGCAGGTAAAGAGTGCAGAATAAGAGGGCTTCTTAAAGAAAAATTAACAGGTCTGTGAGAGCCAGAATTCTTGCTGGTTGGTAGGTGTTCAAATACTTATAATTTAATAAGTTTAAGTTTAATAATTTAATTTAATTTCAGACCCCTCCATGATTTCTAAGTGGGAGAACTTGCAAAATCGCAGGGTGTTCAAATACTTATTTTCCTCACTGTATAAGGCAACCGGAATTAAAGGAGAAATGCTGCTTTTAACAACACGAACCTCATTTCTGGCGTAAAATACGGCTGTTTACTCACCAATATAACTAGGAGTCAGTGGTTCAGATGACATGTTCAGGTTCAAATCTAGCTCAAACATTTTTCTTCTTCTACTAAGGTTGATTAGAACTTTTTTGTGGAACACAGCGCCAACTACTGTACAGGAGGGACCTAGCAATATGTATCAATGATTTCAAAATGGCTCTTTTCAACCAGATGTGCTGTGCCGTGACATGTCAATCATCTGGGTGGCACGTGGGGTGTCCAATCAGATTTCAGGGTAGTCCAGTGCAACCTAGCTATATCCATGCCAAGACGTGTTCAACATTTGACATTTCCTGTTTCATTGTGAGCTCAAAATTTGGCACTTCCTGTTTCAGTGTGAACTTGCCATTGAATAAGCGAAGTGCACAACGCATCTGCACATGCGTGTGTCAAACGGGGGCAAAAATCCCAACTACCAAACTCACACCACTCCCATTGAATTTCTTATACAGTAGCATTAGCGGACTGTAAAAGTTAAGGCTTTTACAGGGATTGTTTCAAAGGCTTTAAGCCTTAAGCGACGCATACAATAATGACAGGTGCGCATTGTGCTGTTTTCAAATGCTCGAACGGAATTTATAGGCTTGAAAGTTGGCTGAAAACACACGATTGCAAAGCTCCGCCGAGTCCACACAAAGACGGAAAGAAGAAGAAATGTGGCTGTAAACCTCCGTTCATTCTACACAATTTCACCACAGAAAAGAAAGATCCAAATGGACGTAAAAGACGGACTAACATTGTAAGTTTCTTGCACATATTTATTTTGTCAATATCCTGAAACTGTGCCGAATTATAATGTGGCTGATGACGCTGTTTTCGTGCATCGGCTTATGAGTGTAATGTCCCGCCATGAATGATGTGGCGCGTAATATTGTAAAATTGACATGTTCTATAAACGAACTGTATGCATGCACATATCGTTGTATGTCTGTCAACTTATCAAAACAAACGTTACACCAAAGAAGGTATATGCGAGACCCACATTCATTGTCGTCATTATGAAGCCGGCGGAGTCGCGATTTCTCATCCCTGCTTAGCAAATATTCTGCAGTATCCACAGTTTCAGTCTCTGGACTTCATCTAACTATCTGTCAGTTGCCTTCAAGGGGTCAGAAATTTGTTTGTCTCCGACTATCAACAAGGACTGGTCATTTTCGACAGCAGTTCTCTCTTCCTCCTTTGTCGGCACTAACGGTAGTTTCTGTACAGATGCAGCACATTGCAAGCACAGCCAGCTCTTCTTTACATTTCTCTCTACTGCCATACGTAGTCCTGGTTGTAACAGGCAATCCGCAGAGCTTACAAAAATGCTTTAAATCGTCAACTTTCCAGTGGTTGAATGATCCAACGCTCCTCGCTGCTTTCCGTCGTCATAGCTTGTGGATTGGTAGTCGAAAAATTTAGCCTGCCCATAATGCACCGCGCGGCCCGAGATGTGCACTTCGCTTATTCCTGCAAGATTCCACGAGATCTCGTCTACTGTCAATCCAGGAAGTGTTGATCCAGGAAATGTTTGACATTTGACATTTCCTGCTTCACTGTGGACTCAAAATTTTGGCACTTCCTGTTTGGGACTCAGTGCACCATGACCGAGCTTTGCGCCACACTCTTTTAAGTTAAATTAAAACTAGCTAAATAGGTTGTCCACATTGGGGGTTGTCACATCAGACCCAGTGTGGTTTTATATCATAGTGGAAATGACAACATACAGGACCAGCATGCATCCTCCCAGACCTGACCTAAGTAGGATTATTTTATAGTTAGGTTCTATTTTCAAATAAGTAGACTACCCAAGGCATTTTCTGTTAAAAGCAGACAACAGGCTGATTCTTATGTATTTTGACCTGCTAAGTTCAAAAATTGCTGTTGGCATGCTGTATCTTTACTCTTTCACCTTCTAATTTGCAGAAACAAAATGGCTGACCATTTCATCAAATTTCCGGCAAGTTTACTTGCATTTGCATTAGGAACAGAAATAAAGTTCTATTCTTAATTATTTTGACCTGCAGAATAAAAATATTATTGTTAGCATGCTGTATCTCTACTCCTTCACTGCCTAATTTGCATAAAACAAAATGGCTACTTGGTTTTTCACATTTTCCTAAAGTTTGCTTGTTTTTGCTCAAGAAAGGTAGTGAAAACTCTTAGCTTTGTGTTATTTGAACTGTTGAGTTCATAGTTTCATAGACGAAACAAGAAATCTGGACTTTCATTGGCATTGTTTAACCTTCGCGCAGCTTTGTTCCTGCAGCTGGCGCTTCTTCAGGATTTTTAAACTGTTGAAAAACTTGAACGAAGGGCAACGAAAACTTCAATTCATCCATGTTTTGTTTTGCTGTCGTTCTTGACGTTTGTTAATCATTTGTTTCGTTTTTGTAACGATATTGTTTAATTTGACTTCGTTTGAGCAGCTGAATGTTTTCACAAAGTGCAGAAGCCAGTGTTGCAGACCGAAAGGTCTGCCCCTAAAAATTGATCCACCTTTTGTATCTGCGCATGTGTCATTTCGGACCACAGCAGCGCATCTGGGACGGAGTATCTTCACCCAAAGCAATCAAATGGATTAATGGGATTATTAACCATCAGATAATAAAAGGTAAAACCTCTTAAATCATACTAAAGTCAGTTTTAAGCAGAAACGAGGCGAAATTCCATGACGCTTTGAAATGTCCCACCCGCCCGCAGTAAACGTATCAGCTAGCAGCTCATTTAGCCGCGGTGCTGTGATCGCTTCTGCTGCCTTTTATGATGAAATAATGCTGAATTTATGTGGAAAAGCTTGAGATATCTGTCGCTGAGACAGACGATGACTGGTGTGCAGTTTGAATCAGAAACGAGGTGATAATCTGTGAACCGCATCATGGGGGGGGGGGGGGGGGGGGTTAGGGGGACCGTTTGGTCGGCGACACAGGTTTGTGAGTGCTGCTGCTGCATTCATGTACCGTTGGAAATTACAGGGCAAACTCAGCCTGCGTGGATTTTTTTTTTAATCTGGGTTGGGGGGGAGGAGGGGTGTCAGCTTCACTGGGCTCAGGGACCTTATATAGGCCAGAATTAATCTTTTGTGTGGATACAACTAATTATTTTACCAAAAATAAAATTAAAACCATGCTCCTGCTACAAGCAACCGCTGAATTTGAAACAACAATAAAGCGTTGTCATTTCCGACGGTACTTGAATGCAGCAGCAGCGATCGCCTCCTGCGTGCGCTTATTATTTTTTAAATGAAATATAACAATATGAGCACTGGAATGACAGTCCAGCCCTTATGTACATGTGGCAACAGGTAGATGATTCAGATGATTATAGAAGAGCAGTTCTGGAAGGCAGAATTCACGTTATGGATCCGCTGGCCGAAATAACTGTGCAGAGTCAATGTGCAGCATTCACACAGACTGATCAATTTACTGCTGTGATATATTCAATGAAAGCATTCATGTTAAGGAGATTCTGAGATACTTTGTTCATCTATGTCTGTGCATGTTCATGTTCCAGTGTGCTGGTTTGTGTGGACAAGTTCCAATCTTGTGGTATCGGTTTTGTAGTATAATATATTATACTTAGTAGCAAAGAGCTTTTACCACCAACAACTGATGCTATACAACTTCACATCAAATGGAGCCATCATCAGGAAGCAACTTGGCTGCAAGCACACAAAGCATTTCCTGAAGTTCCCCCAGCAGTTGGCTTCTGACACAACTAATGAAGCGGGCACCCATTTTGTTTTATGTAAATTAGGGGTGAAGGGGTAAAGATACAGCTTGCCAACAATAATATTTGAATTCAGCAGGTCAAAATACATAGAAAAGGATGTTTAGTTTGCTTTTATAGTACATATACAACCACCTAATGGAAAAGCAAAAAAAAAAGCAAAAAAAAAAAAAAAAAGAGTAGAGTCGAACCGAGTAGTGCTACTTTTGTGTAATAGAAAAGCTCCTTTTGAGTTGTACTAACTTGTTCAGTTTTACAGGCAGGATCATCAAAGCAACAATAGAGCCAATCTTCTTGTATTGATGTCAGATAAGGATCTTGATAGCTGCTCTTACGAAGTCTTTAGATGGCTATTATACACGAATGCTGTGTGTCATGTAGTACAATATCACCAAGCAGCAGCACATTATCAACCAAAAACTATATGGTGATCTCCCCAAACTGACTAATAAGCTCACGGCATGTCAGCTAAAGTTAGCAGGTCATTGTCTCTTGCATCCTTTTTCTGGTTTCTGCTTGACGGGAACCTACTCATGGAAGGAAGCACCCTGGACACCAAGCTAAGACAATGTTTGATGCACTAATAGTGGATGCTGGAGTAACAGACACCACAGAATTAAGATCATTGATGCAGTAAGATAGGCACTGATGCAAGAATCGCCACCGTGACCAATTAGTATTTGGTGTAGTAGTAGAGAGTAACACAGGCAGGTTTCTACTGTGCTCACAGATTACTGCATCAGTGAAAGAGCTTTGCAGATTCATGATTGTCCATTCATGTGCATGACAGTCATGTATTCCATGCACACCATCCCACAGGCAAACCGTCAGATAGCAGCACACATGGAGAATAGCCCAAGGCTGACAGTGCATCCTATTTGTGAAGCAGAGCTGGGACTCGTCTGAATCCTCCTCGGTTCGATATCCGCACAGCACCACTGTATGTGAATCTGCATGTCATTAAACACTCCTCCAAACGCTATCATTGACTTTTCCTTCATTTTACTTGTTTGGAGGTTTGACAGGCACGGAGCTCTCTGTCCACTGTCACGTTTGAGACTTTGATCTGACTGAGGAAACTGATAATTGAATTTAGCAGGAAACAAAGCTGGAGAAGAGAAGTACGAGATTGGAGAGGACTTTCCCTGAGTGAGGCCATTTTCAACATAATCCTCCACAATCATCCTCCAGTCATCACTGTGCCAGCATGTGACATGCTGAAGATTACACGCTGAAGATTACTGTGCAACGCTGTCATTAGTCATCAGCACTCAGCCGCCTGTCAGGTGCTCTTGATCAAAGCTGCAGCAAACTGTGGCAGCACTATGACACAACCCTACGTACGTGGCGCTAAAGTCAGTCATGTGCGACTATGAAACACAACGCTGCTATTGGCGCTCTGAAATGTCATTTAAAGTCCCTAGACTATGTGATGATGTAATCGCGTGTAATTTGCATATGGCAGGAAACAAAACTGCATTTTTTTATTTGTAATTTTTTTTCTTACATTAAATATTGCTTTCATTTATATTCTTGAAACAGAAATAGTATTCGAGGAAAGAAAAAGTCCATAACTGTCAGCGAGTGGAAAGCTTCTACTGTTTAGCTGCTGACCCCTTAGACCGCAGAGCTATTAGTGGTCTTCTTCCGTCGACTGGCGACCAAGGTTTTCTGCTGAAGGGACGAGCAGGGAGATTCAGAGCAGGCAGACACGGCCATATTTCAGACGCTGGAGGAAAACGCGTGTGCATTCACACATGATCTGTACAGAAACGCACCTACAGAAACAGAGGAGGGAGGGAAGTGGGGGGGGGGGGGGGCGTGATGCTGAAGAGACAGGCTAAGGGGACAGGCTGAGGTGGGGCCAGGGGTGGTGTGACAAGTAACAGGGACATGCTGTCTGTTGTGTGTGTGTCAGGGGTAATGATGTTTGTGTGCGTGTTTGTGTGCTTGGTGATGACACAGGCACTGTGGGGTGCAGCAGACATCCACCAGCTGCCTGTAAATAATGTGTGCTTGATGAGAAAAGTCAAAACCTTCAAAAAAACAAAAACAACAGCAACAAAAAGCCTGTTACCTCCTCTGTATATAGAAACTGTGCAGAGCCTATTCACTCTGAAAATATTTTGTTTTGTTTACCAATAATTAAAACTAGTGAACTTAATCTTATTGCTCCAAATATGTGATGACTGGCCCCACACACACCACAACATATGTTAATGAAGACCATATCTTATTTTAAGTAAGGAAAATGCTTTTAAGTACAATGAGAAAGTAAAAACAGGCTGGATTACATAAAGAAGTAGTGCAGAAAAAAGTGGTACAACAGTATCACAGCAAACTGGTCAATCGTGGCTCCACAGATCATCATGTCAGTCAGTCAGTTGTCCACAGACAGAGCTGTTCGCACATACTCACCACTTGCATGATGGCACAATGTACTCCAAGAACTTTTCAGATGAATAAATATCTAACGAACCTCAAATTTTCTTTGAAGGTGAGAGGGAAGCAACTACAGAGACATATGAGTTGAAAATCTTTTAGGTATTTCAGTGACCACAAACATAACATCACACAAGACAACATAACACAACACAACTGTTATGGTTGGAGTCCGGACGGAACCGGACCGTTTCAGGTGATGGACTTAAACACTGGGAGCAAGGAACAGAACTGGTTGTGAATGAAAAGAGATTTATTTACAGTAAACCAGAGGTCTCAAACCGGTTCCAGAAAGGGCCAAGAGGGTGCAGGCTTTCTGTGCAACCACCCACTGCAGCAGGTGATTTCACTGATTAACATCACTTTGAGCAGGTGGAATCAGGTAATCAGTGAAATCACCTGCTGCAGTAGGTGGTTGCACAGAAAGCCTGCAGTGGAATCAGGAGAACAGAGGTGAGGGATGGCACTCGTAACACTGAAGCCTTTAACAACAAGCAGTTCATTGTAGGTTTAAAACAGGAATGTTCACTGTTCTGGAAATAATGTTCACAGTCTAAGAAATAAGGTTTGCTGTTCAGGAATTGTTCACAGTTCATGAGTATCTTCAGAGGTCAAGTGCTACACATCTGGACACAGCTCCAATTAAGCAGGACTTGACTTTAGAAATGACCTGGAAAGTCCTTAATGGTTCAATATCAGAGTTCATACAGTTCTAGGAAAACAGTTCTTGTAAATAGTTCTTGGAACAGTTCTTGGAGCCCGTTCTTAGTCAAGCACAGTCACTGACAGGAACAGTGTGAGATTGAGATCTCACAGAACATAAAGGAATTTAACTGAAGTGTGGCAGTGCTATACGCTCTGTAGCTGAGAGCTGGAGGGTTCCAAAGTGACGTGGTACAGACTGTCGTGGAGCCAAGAGCATATACGACATGGAAGCCAAACAAGAGAGTGTCTGGAAGCACCAGAGAAATCATCAAGCTCTAATATGGGAATTAGAGTTGACCAGGTTCCCTTGAAACGAGCTGCTGAAAGCACTGACGTCTGAGAGCATGGAAGTGGCAGGAAAGACGAGGTCAAGGTCAGGGAAGCTTCATGATCAAGATGCAATGCAAGAATCTGGCTTCATGGCATGGAAAACCAAGAATCTGGCAGTAAATAAGATGAAAGGCTGGGTTTAAGTAACCTGCTGCTGATGAGCTGCTCATACACGTCAGGTGTGTGGCGATGATGAGCAGCAGGTGTTCCTTGGCTCTGCAGCGCGCCATCTGGGGGAAAACTAACAAACTACACACAAGGTTAAAACAAAAGGAAAAGAGAGGCAGACAAAGGCAGACCATGACAATAACATCACATCACACAAAACAGCATAACACTACATCACACAAGACAACATAACATAATGTGCTTTAACCACCAGCTCTGGCTCCACGGTCGGGTCCGAGGGCTAGAAAGAGGTAGAAATAAAAAGAACATGATATGGGTGATTTTGCTTGTGTCTTTATTACGGTTTTTTGTAATCGCTTCAATGCTAACCTCAGACGTTTGTGTTTAATTTTAAAAAGTGTTAGATACAACACTCATAACGGTCAGCACTTGTAACACAGCCCAACCATGTGTTCAGAACCTTACATTGTGTTAGTGGTGCAGCTTAGCTAAAATTTCTATAAAAATTGTGCATTTTTTGATAAAAGCATGGAATTTGGCGCACATATTCTAAATAAACTAATGTTTCAGACATGGAGACATCCTGGAGCTGACCTCTAATGAGCTATAGGGGTCAATAAAGAATTATACAAGGGTCAAAATTGAAGAATGATCCAATTATGTTGAAAACTATACCACATTATTTGTCTGATCATAACAATTCCAAAAATGTATAGTTTGGGCTATCTATGCATATGACTGAATTCCACGGAGTTATGGGATAAAAACAGCAAAAATGGTGACAATGGTCAGTTTCAGTTTGTACAGGGGACAAAAGTTAAAGTTGCTCCAATTTTGGTAAAAAATGATGCAAATTATTGGTTGAGTTAATAACATTTTAAAAAGGAATAGTTTGCACCATCTGTCATGCTTAGTTATCATGTTACAGGGTAACATATGTAAAACGTCATAGCATCCAATGGAGGTCAACTTTGTTTGACCTTCACTTTGGAGACCAAGCGTTCAACACAGTCAAAACTATTCCATTTATTAATCATTTTATTTATTTATTTGACAGGGACATTGCACAACAAATGTGTTGCACAGACCAGATTTAGCTACAAGCTAATTTTCATCTGTTGTCCCCGGGCAGAAGCAAGAAACAGCAGGTCACAATGTACAAAATACTACAAAATATAAAAATAGATACAAGCACCAACAAGAAACACCAGCAACGGATTACTCACTATTAATATATAGTTTTCCAACACATGGTCAATAATTAATTAGTGTTCACAAGTCTAACAATCTTTCAACCATGTCTTTGTGTAAAATTTAAACTGTTGCAGAGTGTCTCTCTCGCTCTCGAACAGTCAATGGTAAAGAGTTCCACATCCCTGCAGCTTTGACAGAGAAGCAGTTTGTCTAAATGTTGAGGGCCTAAAGTTCACAAAATGATTTCCTCTGGAGGAGGAATGTGTTGTTCTCCGTCCTGCTTCATCACATGATTTTACAAACATTTTCAGAGGCTGTGGTGCCCGATTATGCACCACAGCCTCTGTGGTGCATAATTTCAACCAATAATTTGCATCACTTTTTTTTTTTTTTTTTTTACCAAAATTGGAGCAACTTTAATTTTTGACCTCTATATAAACTGAAACCGATCTTTGTCACCATTGTTGCTGTTTTATCCCCATAACTCCAGAACATCCAGTCATAGATAGTCCAAACTAGGTACTGGTCATATAATTAGAATATCATGAAAAAGTTGATTTATTTCAGTAATTCCAATCAAAAAGTGAAACTTGTATAATTTATTCATTCATTACACACAGACTGATATATTTCAAATTTTTCTTTCTTTCTTTCAATTTTGATGATTATAACTGACAACTAATGAAAACCCCAAATTCAGTATCTCATAAAATTAGAATATTGTGAAAAGGTTCAATATTGAAGACACCTTCTGGCACAATCTAATCAGCAAATTAACTCAAAAAACCTGCAAAGGCCTTTAACTGGTCTCTCAGTCTAGTTCTGTAGGCAACACAATCATGGGGAAGACTGTTGACTTGACGTCTTGCCTGGGCTAAAGACAAAAAGGACTGGACTGCTGCTGAGTGGTCCAAAGTTATGTTCTCTGATGAAAGTAAATTTTGCCTTTCCTTTGGAAATGAAGGTTCAAGAGTCTAGAGGAAGAGAGGAGAGGCACAGAATCCATGTTGCTTGAGGTCCAGTGTAAAGTTTCCACAGTCAGTGATGGTTTGGGGTGCTATGTCATCTGCTGGTGTTGGTCCACTGTGTTTTCTGAGGTCCAAGGTCAACACAGCCGTCTACCAGGAAGTTGTAGAGCACTTCATGCTTCCTGCTGCTGATCAACTTTATGGAGATGCAGATTTCATTTTCCAACAGGACGTGGCACCTGCACACAGTGCCAAAGCTACCAGAACCTGGTTTAAGGACCATGGTATGCCTGTTCTTAATTGGTCAGCAAACTCGCCTGACCTTTAACCCGTAGAAAATCTATGGGGTACTGTGAAGAGAAAGATGCGACACGCCAGACCCGACAATGCAGAAGAGCTGAAGGCCACTATCAGAGCAACCTGGGCTCTCATACCACCTGATCAGTGCCATAGACTGATCGACTCCATGCCACGCCGCATTGCTACAGTAATTCAGGCAAAAGGAGCCCCGACTACGTATTGAGTGCTGCACATGCTCATACTGTTCATGTTCATACTTTTCAGTTGGCCAACATTTCTAAAAATCCTTTTTTTGTATTGGTCTTAAGTAATATTCAAATTTTTTGAGATACTGAATTTGGCATTTTCATTAGTTGTCAGTTATAATCATCAAAATTAAAAGAAATAAACATCTGAAATATATCAGTCTCTGTGTAATGAATGGATATAATATACAAGTTTCACTTTTTGAATAGAATTACTGAAATAAATCAACTTTTTCATGATAATTATATGACCAGTACCTGTATACCTTTTTGGAATCATTATGATCAGACAAATAATGTGGTATAGTTTTCAACATGATTGGATCATTTTAAAATTTTGATCCCTGTGTAATTCTTTATTGATCCCTGGAGCTCATTAGAGGTCAGCTCCAGGATGGCTCCATATCTGAAAATAAACATTTAGTTAATTTAGAATATGTGTGCCAAATTTGATGCTTTTATCACAGAATGCGCAATTGTTTTGCTATGCTGCCTCACTATGTTTTCATATTATTGAAGAAATGTTGCACATCTGACTCTGTGGTTCAAATCAACAATCAATCAATCAATAAATCATTTATTTATAAAGCGCTTTACAGCACCGACTGGTGTCCATTTGCATCAACTCTCTCTGCTGGAGTTAGCCAGAGATTCTCATTGACATCACAGTGGAGATTTCCCTTGCCAGGCATCGGGGAAAAAAAATCTCCTGGCATGTCGAATCCAGGCCTGACATCAGTCTTTCGTTATTTCATCACATGCATCATCCTTGGCCTGGAGGAGGATGGCACGTTGACGAGGGCGATGATCATAGACTTTTCACTTCCATGCTGAGAAGAAGTCCACTATCAGGATGAGAAAAGGCGTGTACGGGGCAAATATAATGCTGTAAACTGTGGATGGGCCTCAAACCATGTGTGCATCACTTCAACATGGTGGAATTGACCCAGACTCCCTCAGTTTGACAGCGCTGCTCTAGTTCATTAACTACCCACAGGAAGTGTGGTCATAAACTTCAAGTACTGCTTGTCCATCATTATCCATAAACCTGTGCACTAGGAACCATACTTTATTTTATTTGTTTTTTATTTATTATTATTATTATTTACCAATGGTGCAGTTACTTACCATTTTGAGTAGATGTATTTATTGCAGGTTGGATGCCTGTACTGTATGATAAAATCCTGAAAATAGAATTATGTGAATCCACTGCTGAAATAAAATGAACAAAACAAATGCAAAGCTTACAAAGTATGGAAAAGTATGATCACCTCTCTGGACAAATGAGGAAATGTAATTTTTTTATTGGATCAAATCTAATAATAATAATAATAATAATAATTCAGGTTTCTTTATAGAAAATTGATAAAATTAGGCTCCTTAATCTCAAAGTGACAACAAATGTCTACAGTAATGCATATTAAATATAAATTAAATCTCTGGTTGATTGACTTTTGTCACTAAGATGTAAGAGATATCCTCTGACTTTTCTAAACTCAGCTGATTCGAAAAGTGATGATTTAGTTGTGTTTTGTTCAAATGTGTATGCATATATGTAATTTTGTTTTGTATCTGAATTCTGTGAATTTAATCTGAATTTAACCCAGATCATGTTGTGGAGATTTCTTTTCATGTTAAGGATAAACAGCAAAATTTTAAATTATTTAAATTATTTAAATTATATTTTCATGACATAAAAGAATATGCATATTTCTCTGACATACTGTGCATCCAGAAAATATTCATAGCGCTTCACTTTTTCCACATTTTGTTGTGTTACAGCCTTATTCCAAAATGGAGTCAATTCATTTTTCCTTCAAAATTCTACTTGCAACCCCATAATGACAACATGAAAAAGTTTAGGCAAATTTATGAAAAATAAAAAGCTAAGAAATCACATGTACGTAAGTATTCACACAGTTTGCTCAGTACTTTGTTGATGCACCTGTGGCAGCGATTACAGCCTCAAGTCTTCTTGAATATGATGCCACATCTTGGTGCACCTATCTTTGGGCAGTTTTGCACATTCCTTTTTACAGCACCTCTCAAGCTCCATCAGGTTGGATGGGGAGCGTCGATGCACAGCCATTTTCAGAATTTTTCACAATAACATTTGAAACCGCAAAACCCAGAACTCTCATGGTGCATTCACAGGAAATTTCGCTGAGTAAAATTTACTCTGCTGGGATAACATATGATCCCAACCTAAATAAAGTAAGAAAAACACTCTACTGTAGAGTGAAATCAGTTCTACTGGTGTCGCTGACTGAACGGTCCCCCCCCCCCCCCCTCACCCTGCCTCCACTGCGCATGTGTCATTTTGGAGCACAGCCGCTCTGTGGACGAACTGTCTTCACCCAAAGTGATCAAATGGATTAATGGGATTATTAACCATCAGATGACAAGGTAAAACCTCTTAAATCATTCTAAAGTTAGTTTTAAGCAGAAATGAGGTCATTTTAAGCAGGAATGAGGCGATATTCCATGACGCTTTGAAATGTAGCTGTGGTGCTGTTATCGCTTCCTTCACCTTTTTTGATAACATAATGCTGAATTTATGTGGAAATGATGTATTCAAGCTTCAGATATGGCTCACAATATGCTAAACCGTTATATTACACCTGAGGTACTTCACAAATGTGTTTATTAAATATGGATTGTTGAATAGAAATGTTTGTTATTGTTAACACTAATGTAACTAATGTATATATAGTATGCATAATTTGAGTGTATTTCGTTGCTCATAAAATAAAGAAAAATTTAAAAGAAGTTTGGAAAATCCATTTTTTTTCATCACATATTATAACATGATTGGACCTCACTTTTTCAACCAGGTCATATTTTTTTCAAACCAACCTCAAGGCAATTGCATTGTGCGTTAGTCAATAGAAAACCCATGAAATGAAAAATTAAAAGTAAATAAAAGGCCCTTGAGTCAATTTTAAGTACAAAAAATTAAATTAAAAATGACCCTTGTGGACATTACGCTGTCTGTCAAAACCAAGTGGGAGATATAGATGGTTAAAAGTCGCATAAACTATAGCTAACATTTACACTTAGATGGGCATTCTACTTTGAAATATGTATTCTCCGATATACATCGTCAATTTGTATAAAAGATAGGCATATTAAGAAATTATAACAAGTTGAAAACAACCTGAGAATTGTCCGTCAAAAATAACATCCGCAAGGGTCCATACTCTTATTAATTTCACTTTTCCATACTGGAAAAGTAAAATTTTTAAAGTTAATAGTTAATGAGTTATCTTGAGCTTTGTGGTTTATGAAAGAAATATATGTGTACTGCAATTTCAAACTAGTTTGCAATAAAATCATGTAACTTGAAAAATTGACCTTTGTGTTACACTTTCGTAACAGTTTAGCATATTGTGAGCCATATCTGTCGCTGAGACAGATGATAACTGGTGTGTTGTGTGTTGGGGGGTGTGGCTGGATGTTTTGGTGTTCTTTTCTTTTCTTTGCTCCTCAGGTGGCATGGAAACTGATTTGTCTGTGGAGAAGGTGCTGGCTGAAGAATCCTTCACCCTCATCAACATCATGTGTAGCACCTGTGACTGGTGCTCACATGCAACCTTAAAGACTTTCAGCTGAAGCAGATAATTGGATGGCGTTCTGCTTTTAAGGCATGTGTGATTCAAGCAGAACTGCCGGGAACTCGACCTTGTGATGTTCGTTTGTGAGACGCTGAGGACCGCACCTGGGTTTGACACATCGAGCCCGTGAAGCAAGGAAGGGTGAGGACACATGCTGTCAGCACACATTAGAGGTAATTAAGTATTTGACTAATTGTTGATAGTAACTTGGTGTTTTGTTATACTTGAATTGTGATGAGAATTGTGCAGCTTGCTTCTCACTGCTGTGGCGTGCAGGATAAGTGATCCTCCACTTGTTGTGAGAAGCTGCTCATTTGCATAAAGATAAAAAGTACAGACCTGAATGTGTTGCTGATAGCGTGTGTCTTTTGAAAGATATTGTTGTAACTGCTGACTTACCTCACATCTTCTTTGCTTCACAGAGAGTCAGTTTGTCGTGTCCACCTGGGGGGTGTTTGTCTGGTGGTAGTGGGTCCAGGAGCGCCGGACTTCTCTCCTTGCGGGCGCTGGAGAGCGTGCCAGCAGTCACTCCTCCAGAAGGACGTTGGTTTTGGTTTTGTACATTTTATTTAGGCACAGGTGAAAAATAAATTGTTTTTGTTGTTGGAACCGCTTTCTGGTTATTTTTAGCGCTGGGTTCTGTCTGACGCAGGTTCGCTCCTCAATCCGCGTCGACACATAACATGGTGTGCAGTTTTAAGCAGAAACGAGGCGATAATCAGTGAACTGCGGCTGATGACGCACACGCAAGTGAAGGCGGGGCTGACCCATTTTTAGGGTGGACCGTTCGGTCGGCGACACCATCTAGTCAATGCAAGTGGTTTTACTCCAGTAAGAGTTACACTATTTTGAGTTGATTTAGACCTGTGGTAGAGTATATTTTAATCTATTTAGACTGGGATCAAATGTTATCCCAGCTGAGCATTATCTCAGCGTTCATCCTTGACCCAAAATACACAAGCATGCCAAACGGCAAATGTCAGCTCTCCCCGGTTTTTGTGTGATTGAAGCCATACACGCACAGAGGTCACTTGGCTATTATAATATAGATTTTCTTTTTTTTTTTTTTTTTGCTTTCACTTTTGATACTCTGTGTGCTTCTTACCCTGTGTGCTGCTATGCAATGCTGCTGGAACCTCAATTTCCCTAATTCCGCGTTCACACCGGGCGCGACGTGAGTGACTGCAGCCACAGGTTGTCATGTAATCCCTATGTAATGACACGTTTTGGCGCCAAACCGCGCAGTGCGACGCGATGGACGTGAGTGAAGTGACGCAAGTGAAGCGATTTTGAGCGTTTTGTGCATTTGTGGCGCGTTATTGCGTCGCGTCACGTTGTGTTGCCCTCCTCCCCAAGTTGAAAAATCTGAACTTTTTCGTCTCTTCGCGCTGCGATGACCAATCAGGGACTGAATATGTAGTGACGTGGAGATGTCTGGAGTTTGACTGAAGATGTGAACATGTCCTGTCTCTGGTAGCAGCCTGTGAGCAGGACTTATGTCTCTTTTGTCCTTTATTTCACAATTATGAGAGAGTTTTTGGAGCAAGCAGCAGCACCACAGCAGCGGGAGCGGAGTTTCTTTGTATTGTTATTTTACGTGCGCGCGTGAAGGTCCATGGAGATTATTTTACTTATTAACTACACAGATGTATAATGGTGACTGGTTTCTAAAGACAATTATGACAGAGTTTTTTTGGGAAAGAGCGAGGAGCAGCCTCACAGCAAGCTGCGGTGTTTCGTTCTTTCTTTCTTTCTTTTATTTTTACGTGCGCGCGCGAGCGAATCATCTGTGTGGAGAATATTTTATTAATTAACTACACAGATGTATAATAAAACAAATGGTGACTGGTTTATAAACACAATTATGACAGAGTTTTTTGGGGGAAGAGCAAGCTGCAGCAAGCAGCGGCTTTTCTTTTTTTTTAATTGTTTACATGTGCGCGCGTGAACGGGACAGTTGGTCCTCAAACTGGGTCCCGCAGAGGCGGAAGGACCACTGAAAACAGCCGTCATCCAGACGCAGCTCCTGCAGCAAATAATGATACTCTCTGTATTGGGAGCTTTTCACAACAACTCGCTCCATGTGATCAAGGTCCGTCATGATGACTTGACGCCGAGCGGAATGGAAGCTCCTCCTATTTGATGACGCACCGGGGCGAATTTTTGCAGCGAAAGTCCACCCAAGCAGAGCGACACACCGGGCAAAGGAGGCGCGTCCGTCGCCACGCGACCCCCACGAATTTGTAGCGTCTGATCGCGCCCGGTGTGAACGCAGCATAAGGGAATCTTCCCAAGGGAGTAATACATTTCTATCTAATCTAATATGTTCATCTCTGTGAATATTTTTCATGTTGTCATTATGGGGTGTTGTGAGTAGAAATGTGAAGGAATAAAAACAATTTATTCCATTTTGGCTGTAACATTGTAAGACTGTAACATTAAAAAAAGTGAAGAGCTGTGAATACTTTCTGGATGCTCTGTACATACATATTTTTTAAGGATTACAGTATGAATAAATAATTCCTTTATATTCCTAAAGCCAAAACATTTGACGCATTTATGTTTGTGCTGTGTGACTGACTGAGTATCCGCCTGGTGTCGGCCGTTCTTCTGATCTTGTCATTTGCTCTTTTAGAAGAACATTGATTGCGTAGGTCAGGTGAGCTAACCAGAACCATCCCCTTCTCACACACACTTTCATGTTCCCAGCACCAACCTAACACCTACTCTGGAGCCAGGCAGCCAGCTTCTATAATCCATACATCACACACACACACACACACACACACACACACACACACACACACACACACACACACACACACACACACACACACACACACACACACACACACACACACACACACACACACACACCGTAAATGCCATCACTCAGATCCGTCCACATACAAACATCAAACAAGCATATATGTTGCCTTGGCAAGATCACACCATTTTTGATACCACGCCTTGATTTGGAAAAATTTGTGCATTTATTGTGTAAAAGACCTTTCACACTGAGCATGAAAACGTGGCATGCATTGCTCTAAAACTCATTATTTTTCAATATTTTTTAATCCTTTTTTATCTGGACACCAGCAATGACACCTCTGCTGTGCTGTGTGCTGCTTTGTGTGGAAGGTAGTGCCTGAAAAATATTAAGACCGTTATGATTCCTACTTAATATCAATGTAATTTTGTTTAAATGCTGCAGTTACATGATTATGTAATTCAGGTTTTCGTCATTCTTCCATATTTTCAGTGGATCAAAGGTTTACATACACAAAGATGACTGCCTCTTTATGCAGGAGAAGATTCCAGAACAACTAAGTCCTGTATAGGCTCTGAGGTTCACCGGTGTTGGTGCTTATGCCCAGATACCATAGCCTTACATGGATGAGAGTCTACGACTCGCCATGGATGGGACACCAATCTATTATAATCACACAGCTTACCTCCCCAGCCAATGCCAGTACCCATTTACAGAGTAGTGTTCAGAATAATAGTAGTGCTATGTGACTAAAAAGATTAATCCAGGTTTTGAGTATATTTCTTATTGTTACATGGGAAACAAGGTACCAGTAGATTCAGTAGATTCTCACAAATCCAACAAGACCAAGCATGCATGATATGCACACTCTTAAGGCTATGAAATTGGGCTATTAGTAAAAAAAAAAAAGTAGAAAAGGGGGTGTTCACAATAATAGTAGCATCTGCTGTTGACGCTACAAACTCAAAACTATTATGTTCAAACTGCTTTTTAGCAACCCTGTGAATCACTAAACTAGTATTTAGTTGTATAACCACAGTTTTTCACGATTTCCTCACATCTGTGAGGTATTAATTTTGTTGGTTTGGAACCAAGATTTTGCTCGTTTACTAGTGTGCTTGGGGTCACTGTCTTGTTGAAACACCCATTTAAGGGCATGTCATCTTCAGCATAAGGCAACATGACCTCTTAAAGTATTTTGACATATCCAAACTGATCCATGATACCTGGTATGCGATATATAGGCCCAACACCATAGTAGGAGAAACATGCCCATATCATGATGCTTGCACCACCATGCTTCACTGTCTTCACTGTGAACTGTGGCTTGAATTCAGACTTTGGGGGTCGTCTCACAAACTGTCTGTGGCCCATGGGCCCAAAAAGAACAATTTTACTCTCATCACTCCACAGAATATTCCTCCATTTCTCTTTAGGCCAGTTGATGTGTTCTTTGGCAAATTGTAACCTCTTCTGCATGTCTTTTATTTAACAGAGGGACTTTGTGGGGGATTCTTGCAAATAAATTAGCTTCAAACAGGCGTCTTCTAACTGTCACAGCACTTACAGGTAACTCCACACTGTCTTTGATCATCCTGGAGCTGATCAATGGGTGAGCCTTTGCCATTCTGGTTATTCTTCTATCCATTTTGATGGTTGTTTTCCATTTTCTTCCACACGTCTCTGGTTTTTTTGTCCATTTTAAAGCATCGGAGATCATTACAGATGAACAGCCTATAATTTTTTGCACCTGCGTATACGTTTTCCCCTCTCCAATCAACTTTTTAATCAAACTACGCTGTTCTTCTGAACAATGTCTTGAACATCCCATTTTCCTCAGGCTTTCAAAGTGAAAAGCATGTTCAACAGGTGCTGGCTTCATCCTTACATAGGGGACACCTGATTCACACCTGTTTGTTCCACAAAATTGACGAACTCACTGACTGAATGCCACACTACTATTATTGTGAACACCCCCTTTTCTACTTTTGTTTTTACTAATAGCCCAATTTCATAGCCTTAAGAGTGTACATATCATGAATGCTTGGTCTTGTTGGATTTGTGAGAATCTACTGAATCTACTGGTACCTTGTTTCCCATGTAACAATAAGAAATATACTCAAAACCTGGATTAATCATTTTAGTCACATTGCACTACTATTATTCTGAACACTACTGTACATAGCCCATCTACACATCCCACTGAGCTACCCCCTCTGTCAAATTAATTCAATTCATAGCACTGAAGCACAACATAAGTTATTACAAGGTACTACACATGGGTAAGATTTAAACATTATCCAAACATTCTCTAGATTTCATAGCATCAAGCAGATATGAGTCTACAACTCCCCATAGACAGAATGCCAGTTCGATGTATGCCAATTTCCTAGCCAAAGGCAGGACCCATTTACAGCTGGGTGGACTGGGACAGTGCATATGAAGTGTCTTGTCCAAGGACACAGACAAATAACATGACCGGGAATCAAACCCTCATACATATTAGGTCATCGCCTTATCTACTGAGTTACCTGCTCTACCATCCCTACAGAACCATCTTGAAAATATTAATGTTACCATCAACCACACAGTCTATTTGACAAAAACTTAAGACATTCTACAGTTGATGCTGGTAGAATCTAATGAAAGCAGCAGGAGGGAGTGAAGACGACACCTGAATGTTTGTGTGCTAATTGTGTCTTTAAGTAGACTTTCCGGTGGTGGCATCTTCATGCTGATGGTCTTCTAGCAGGTCCACATATGAAGTACCTTGTTATGTGAAGAGGGTCAATAGAGGTGAAGGTGTTTGTGTGTCCTCATTAGCTGCAGGATGTCCGTCCGTAGGAAAGGGCAGGTGAGTAGGCCCTTATCAATGATGAGGTGGTGCGTGCATCTCTGTGTGTTTAAATCATCACATTGACCGATCCCTCTCATAATCTCCTGCGACCCCTGCAGCAGCATGAATGGGTTATGTATTTGAGAGACAAGGTGGAGGGTGGTGTCTACAATTACAGCAGATGGAGATGGCATCTGAGGGACTTTCATGCAGGGGATGGTGAGTGGAGCCAAGTGGATTAACTCAAGAAAGGGAAGAGGTGGAGAAGAACACAAAATGTTGAAGGAGTCCCTCATCTTCTCTCGGCTCTGGGCTCAGCTTTGCTAAGCAGCAGGATCCTATTGATCCTACTGTTTTCTCCACACATCAGAAAGAGATGACGGAGAAGGTATTTTGTAACTTTGAAGTAATGCACATGTTTAATGTATGTATGCATTAGTTTGATGCATAATGGCACAATGTGGACTGTACTCATCTTTATGGGCACAAATTTTAGTTTACATCTATACCAACAAATTATCTCATTTTAACAAACTGACAGTACTACAAATGCTTTTTAAAAGACATATTTTCATGTTTATTTTTGTTTGTTACTCAGAAAAGAAAAAAAAAAAGCTTAATTCAGTCTTGTTAAAATGTACTGAAGTTGCATTTACCTACTGGAAAACACAAGCTGTCAACCTACGTCTGACCACCAGTGGTTGGCACTGTTCAGCTAATCCGATAACCGATAATTAACAAAGCTAATGTTTTTGTTAGCAGATCAGCTTTTCATATAAGAAAAGGTCCATGATACAATGGATCTGCGGCGTAAAACCACAGGATGATGTCTCCTCTTCTGTGCTCCATGCAAAGCTGGGGGTCGAGGAGGTTTCTGCAGCCCTACGTACCCGGTGGCTAAGATGGTATGGGCATGTGAAATGGTCGCCATCGTGCATCAACTCTGTCATGGATATGGAGATTCCGGGTCACCGAGGGCATGGCAGACCTCGGAAGACATGGGCCGATTGTGTGAGGACTGACATAAAAGACTGCAACCTGGCCAGTACTGACCCGCTGGCAGGTTTGGGGAGTAACGGAATACATGTAACGGCGTTACGTAATTAGGATACAAAAAAAAGGTAACTGTATTCTCCTACAGTTACAGAAAAAACGACGTATTCAGATTACAGGTATATTTAGTAAAAATGGGAATTAGTTTGCAGGATTACAATTTTAATGCATTTTATGATATTATCTGTATATAATATATATTTTTTCTTTGACACAAAAACGTGGACAGCATGATGCCTCCTAATCGGGCAAAATATTGATGAAGTATCCGGATGTTAATGCATTTTCAATGGAGAGTAGAGACTGAACACACTCAGAAAAATGCTCGCAAAATACGTGTTAAAATGCCATTTTGACCTGGATATTGAGCCAGTAAAATTAAATGACATTAAATTATGTCAGGAAAGTATTAAACTTACTCTGACACACACACATTCCCAAATATTAGTGTTGAAAGTTACACGGATCTGCGCTGTTCAAGCTGCTGAGCTGAGGCGTCCTGCTGCAGCAACTGCTGTTCAGCGTGGCTCATAAAACCATTACAATACATTTATATATATTATATTTTTACACAATTATCCTTTATTGACAGAGTTTCATTCATGAAGTCAGTGGTGTGGGTACACATCTCTATGTGTGGGTGTGACTGTGAGCGGCACAGCGTGGGTCATTATAATCTCATTATTTTAAGGTGCAAATTAAAAAAAATCCCCAGTCTTGACGAACAATTTTAAACACTAACGACAAGTATTTTAACTAGACATTGGTCTAGCAGTGGAAAATATCAACGAGAAATAAGTGAAGAGTTAATGGTCCGTGTCATCGGGCAGGAAACATACAGCTGTTTATCACCCAAATATCATGGACAAAGTGACAAGAACAGTGGTGTAGTCTACGTGGAACGCAGGTAGACGCCGTCTACTCACCTAAAATGACCGTGAATTTCCGTCTACCCACTTCAAATTGCCCCGGGGAACGTGACGGTGTAAATAAAATAAGCGCTTATTGACTGTAATTTTATTTTCTCTCTTTAAAAGACAGTGATCAGGTGTCCATCACTGCAGAGTGCACCGTATGTCCCACCCCCGCTCGCTCTGGTAGATAAGAGTTTTAATTGGCGCATAGAGAGATGGGGCGGGGCTACCAGCTAATCAGCGCGAAAGCCGCACACAAACAAGAAGAATGCTGGAAGTATCGATGGTGATTATTACCCGAAAAAATGAAAAGAAAACAGGCCTCGGTTTTAGATTTTTTTTTCCAAAACGTCCACCTGCTGCTTCAGGGCCGATTGATGAAGTTTGCACCCTGAGTGGAGGAGATAAACCTGGCGCTGTCTGCATTTCTGGTAAGTGGGCTAGCCTACGACAGCTAGTTTTTTATTTGTTCACTAAGCTAATGGGCCTTTCACACTGAATACGTCAGACGCGTCAAAAAACAGTCTAAAAAGCATTATTTTCAATGAGACGCGTTTCTTTTTAGATGCTGACGGGAGTGCGCATTGCTGCTTGTCGGCAGGCTGACGTAGACAAAGTTCAAGCCAATCCAACTTTCTGAGCCGTGACGTACCTTTGCGTTGTCCAATAGGAACGACGCGTCAGGCCAAAACACGGAAGACTAGTGGCAGAAACAGAAACCACTGATCTGTACAAAATGGATCGGTGTAGAAATAAACCACTGATCTGTACAAAACAAACGTGTCACAGGACTGCTCATTTATGGAGCAGTTTTATGAAGAAAAATCCTTGGAAATGTTTTTTGGTGTTTGTTACCTCAGAATTTCTGATTACTGTTAAAAAAGTTTAAAACACTTGTAATTAAAATAGCTAAATAAATCAATAAATGGTTCTTTAGAACCCTTTCATCTGTAAATTAAAACCACCTGTTATTTCAGATTAGATAATTTCTTGTTTAACATAAGGAATCTCGGACATTTATTTTTAGACAAAATAACATGGAAATTTGTACATTTTTTTTTAAGTCTGGTAGATTATTTATATCTCATTTCAACCAGAAAAACAGACACTGTAAATAAATACAAATGTTTATTATAAATGCAACAGAAAATAATTTAACAATGACTGCAGTGATTGTAAAGTAGGATTTCTGTGACATAAACCTCTTGATGAATTTTTTTTTAATGCTCATTTCAACTTATAATTTTGACAAAATATGTAATTGCCTTTAATGTTGTTATCAGGACAGAGTCATTTCTAAAATATGAATTTGAGCACAATAAGTGGAGAGCTTCTACTTGTGCAAATGTCTTTTGACTTTGATTCGTGGACATTTTTAATGATCCGTTCATTTATTGTTAAAATATAAAATGAAACAGCTTTTTAAAAAATAATAGAGTTTTGCCTGTAATCTACAAATGTCTCTGGAGCTTGAGTCCCGTTGGCTGTTGGATAGTGTAGTTTTAAAATGACTGGAATTGGTAAGTGGCATACTCCCAGTAGTTGCATGGTTGTCTTAGTTAGTTAGTTGGTTGTCTTCATACCATACTTTTGTGCCACTGATTTGGCCTACAATGTTTTTGTCATGGTCTGAAAAGGCTTCTGCAAAGTAAAGCATCTACCATATTTTCATTGTATGTGAATTTTCTGGGAGCTAGTTTTTGTCCTTCAGCCTAGCTGCTGTTTAATGGAACTTAATGTATACTAATACTAGCTTGTTTATACTGGGTAGGTTTCCTTATGGACCACAAAGCCTACAGGTTCCAGTCCCCCGTCTGGACCTGATGATGGACTGTCAATTTCAACAGAGATGGTGGTAGGAGACGTGAGGCTCTGCAGCCAGTGCATGCTCATGTAGACCAGTGTGTTCTGTTTTGTTTTTGTTTATGCGTCTAAACTGTCCACAAACAACGTGGGGCCATGCGGATTATATGAAGGGTGAATCTTGAAGCTGCTGAATTTGACAGTACAGGCTCATATCCAATACTAAATAGAGGGAGGAAAAGTGAACTCTTGCAATATACTTAGTTGAGAGGCAATAATCTGCTCCTTATTATTGTTAAGAGAACTTTTCTTTCTTAATAACAAGGAGTCACAGTCACTTTTTTTTTGAGTGACTGTGACTTAAAGTTGTCTTATTTACTGTTAAACAATGCACAGTAGCTTGCATATGATACTTTTGGCTGGATTTAAACATTGTTTATTCCTGGTTTATGACCTGATTAAATTTCTTTGTTAAATTAGGTTTTCAGATGCCAAAAAATAAATGTATTTGATCTTTGTATTTTTTTAATCACTCTTTTAGATTTACTGTTGTATACTGTATTTTGCAATTGGTGCAAATTACTTACTTACATTCTGACACATTTCTCACATTTATAGTGGCAAATATAGAATATAAATGATCAGATTGAAAGTATAGATCTATTTGTTGTTATGGTGTTAAAAATGTTAATAACCAGGGCGCAATGCACGGGTTTGATGACGGGCAAAAAACACAGTCTACCCACTTCAAAAATGTAGACTACACCACTGGACAGGAAGTACCAAAACCACTTACTTATGGAAGGAAATATTGTCTCCCTTGTTCCTCCGTTTGTGGCTTTGCCAACATGCGCAGCTTTCCAGGATATTCCACCTGTTTCTTGAACGTCTATGCACGCAAATCACTAACTTGCCCGGAATTAAAATGGCGATCACGCCTCCTTACTGACAGTATTTAGTTAATGGTTTTCATTATGCTGTTGTTCTTATTTTGAAAGTTCAATAAGTGGACTGATATGTTAAACATGGTGCGAATGCCATGTGAAAGACTAAAGTAAGATCATTTTATGTTTACTGAACAAGTAGCAGACTTTTTTTTTTGTTTTGTATATTGTTCTGCAAGCCACTTTTAATTACAAATTCATCGACACACCGCCTGAGTTTTCATTATCCTTCATTTGTTTGGCATTTTTTGTTGAAAATTTAGCAGGTGAACACTGGGTGTGTTTAAAACAATAAGGTGGGTGCTCTTAATTCATAATGTGAAGTAAAACAGAGCATGCCATGTAAAAGAAACAGTTTTATTTTTGCTTAATAAACTGTACTATGAGGTCAAGACTATTTCTGTTTAGTTTCTTTTGTCTGTATTAGCATATTTGATATTGGAGTAATCCAGAAGTAATTGAAAGTAATCAAATTACATTATTTTAATATTATGGTACTTGGATTACGTTACTGATTACATTTTTCAACAGGTAACTAATAACTGTATCGGAATACATTTTTAAAGTAACCCTCCCAACCCTCCCCACTGGACAGAGATGCCTGGAGAGCTGGTGTGAGACATAGCCACCTGCTGGCTACCCCAGAACCTGGAACACGCGCAGCAGATGACAAATAAAAATTGGATATAGTAGTAGTAGTAGTAGAACAACACCAGAATGATGAGATAAAACACAATATATCACACACTGTGCATCCAGAAAGTATTCAGAGCACTTTTTTCACATTCTGCTATGTCACAGCCTTATTCCAAAATGGATGGAATTATTTTTTTTTCCTGAAAATTCTACACACAATACCCTGTAATGGCAGTTTTTTTTTTTTTTTTTTTTAGGTTTTTGCAAATTTATTAAAAATAAAAACAACTAAGAAATCACATGTACCCCTCTCCTGTCCAAATGTCATCTCAAAATTGAGCCAAACTTGGCACACATACTTTGACATACACATGGGTTATTGGGCACTTTAGTAGTAGTAGTTGTTAAGGGAAACGACATTTTGCGCTGCAGAACTGAGCCAAACTTGCTTTGACATATGTTGAGTGACAGGCTATTGAGCACTTTAGTGGTAGTAGTACCGGTAGTTAAGAGGACAGACACTTTTGTGCTGCATCATCACTGGCAAGTGTGCCGCTGGTTTCTATTCTCTTCTTTTTCCTCTTCATTTTTGCAAGTAACAGTGACAGCAGCAGTAGTGTAGTAGTAGTAGTAGTAGTAACAGTAATAGCAGTTGTCTTTGTTGGTAAAGATTAACTTTCATTTCAGTCTCTCTGTCAAACACACTCTGGGGAGGGTAATTGGCTGCTATAACTATCTCTGTCTGTCTACGAGGTCTGTTAGAAAAGTATCCGACCTTATTATTTTTTTCAAAAACCATATGGATTTGAATCACGTGTGATTGCGTCAGCCAAGCTTGAACCCTCGTGCACATGCGTGAGTTTTTTCATGCCTGTCGGTTGCTTCGTTCGCCTGTGAGCAGGCTTTGAGTGAGGTGTGGTCCACCCCTCTCGTCTATTTTTATTACGAATAAATGTCTGAACGATTTGGATCTTTGCTGCATCAATTCCAGAAACTGTAAGAGACCTCCAGGTGGACACCGTTCGAAAAATTAATATGGCTTTCAGGGACGATTTTATGGGGATTAAACAGATTAAGGAGTGTTACTGCCCCTTTAAGGACGGCCCACAACTGCGTGCCGATGGACAGGCTGACACCCCGCACAAACAACCAGATCGTTTCCAACGTGAAAGCTTTGTTGATCCGGGACCTCGTCTGACTTTCACAAAAAGGCAGAAGATGTGGACATCAGCACTTTTTCCGGCACATTCCACCGTTACAGGAGTTTTTTTTTCATGGAAAAAGAAGCCGAGGGACGCGCCACGGAGCCGTTCATTACGCGGGACAAAACCACCTCGGTGTTGGTCTCACAGGACGGCTTAAAGGTGGATTTCAGATGGATTCCGGTTGCTTTCCAGTCGTGTGAATATCCGATTGTGATTGTGCATGAGCTGGACATGCCAGAACATGTCGTGTGAGGCTTCATCACAGCGTTTCTTTTCGCCATGCAACTCCGTCGCAATGCGCGGAATTCCTCCGCCTTTGTTCCTCTTTCCATGACAAAAACTCCTGTAACAGTGAAATGTGCTGTTCATTTCTAAACTGGATGCTGTCTTTATCCGGTATGTCCTCTGACTAGCACAGGAATTGTGAAAAGACGTGGACATCAGTACTTTTTCCGGCACATTAAGACAGACGTGCGGAGGAGTTCGGCGCGTCGTGGTGCAGCCGCTCGGCGCAAAGAAACGCCATGATGAAGCCTCACAGGACATGTTGGGGCTTGTCCAGCTCAAGCTCAATTTCTCGGATATTCACATGACAGAAAAGCAACCGGAATCCATCTGAAAGCCACCTGAAAGCCGTCCTGAGAGACCAACACCGAGGTGGTTTTGTGCCGTGTCAAGAGCGGCATGGTGACGCATCCCTCGGCTTCTTTTTCCATGAAAAAAAAACTCCTGTAACGGTGGAATGTGCCGGAAAAAGTGCTGATGTTCACGTCTTTTCACAAAAGCGTTGCTTTGCACCATACAGCACCGCCGCGACGCGCAAAGCCTCTGCTCCTCTTTCCATGACAAAAACTCCTGTAACAGTGGAATGTGCCGTTCATTTCCAAACTGGACACTGTGTTTTATCCAGGATGTCATCTGGCTAGCACAGGAATTGTGAAAAGACGTGGACATCAGCACTTTTTCGGCACATTGAGACAGACGTGCGGAGGAATTCCACGCGTTGCGGCGGTGCCGCATGGCGCAACGCAACGCCGTGATGAAGCCTCACACGACATGTTCTGGCATGTCCAGGCACATCCACAATTTCTCGGATAATCACTTGATGGAAAAACCACCGACAGCTGTCTGAACGCCATCTCAAAGCCGTCCTGTGAGACCAAAACGGAGGTGGTTTTGTGTCGTTCCTGTAGCGAATCCATCGTGACGCACGAAGCCTCCGCTCGGCTTTCCATGACAAAATCTCTTGTTAAAAGTGAAATCTGCCAGAAAATGGTTGATGTCCAGCTTTTGTGATAACCAGAGAAATTGCACACGATGGTCACGGATCCATACAGCCATCTGTTTAGAAATGAAATGATCACTCAGCCTGTCGATGGCGGCTTCGGAGCGCGGCGCACCACCAGTCGCTCTGGGCCGTCCTTAAAGCGACAATAACACTCCGTAATCTCTTTGAAGCCCATAAAATTTTCACCAAAAACCATCTGAATTTCTCGAATGGTGTCCAATTTGATGTCCCTCACAGTTTCTGAATAAATTTTGATCAAGCAAAGCGGCAGTCTCTGAGCCATTCCTAAACAAACAAAACAAACAAACAAAAAACGACGAGGGGTGGAGCACTCCTGCTCACAGGCGAATGACGCAACCGACAGGCATGAAAAAACTCACGCATGCGCACGAAGGTTCAAGCTTGGCTGACGCAATCACACGTGATTCAAATCCATATGGCTTTTGAAAAAAATAATAAGGTTGGGTACTTTTCTAATAGACCTTGTATAGTTATATCTATATGTAACGGAGACCAGCAGGTGTCGCTGTGCATATGTATTTAGTAAACCTCACTCCCAACAGCTCAAAAGGATTCTCTGGTCACAAGGCCAGAGCCCTGGGTTTTAGCCTTCTGGTTAGAGAGTCTGACTCCCATGCCGAGGATCGTGAGTTCGCGTCCCGAGGGGAGCAAATGGGCAGAGTCAAAACAACACAACGCAGAGTGCAGCCGCTACACATACATATGTACTTAAACTGCATTAGGTGTGTGGCTCTGTATGTGTGTTTGCAGCAAGGGTGTCAATCTGGGTGTAGTGATCGTGTGAGTGAGCCACAATCAAACATTGGAGCACACACTCTTTAGGTGATCAGTTACACCAGTGAACTGCACAACAAGCCATATTATTGTCATGGGCCTGGACCCAAAAAGGCTGGACACAAATGCGGGTCTCACACAAGAGCGTGGTGTAAAAAACAGGTTTTACTGGAGAGCCAGCAAAAGGTTGGTACACATGTAAGCGGGCCAACATGAGACAAAATCGAGCTCAGAAACAGGCAAATGGTTCAGACAACAGCAAGGCAAAACGAAATCAAGAACTATGGCAAAGAGCTGGAATAAAGACACAAAGGAACTGGCAGAGCATGAGTGCAAGCAGAGGGTTTAAATAACATGAGTGATTAGAACAGATGAGATGCAGGTGTGGGAGAGCAAACAGGAAAAGGGCGTGGCAAACAAAGAGACGAGACGCACCCAGATCCCAACACCAGACAAGAGAGTGCAGTAAAACAAACACCAACCAGACCACATCACGAACATAATGAAACAGACATGAATCCCCCATATGACAATTATTACAGATATTTGTAATAAAAAGTTCACAAAGGAGCCATTTGGTCATGCTAACATTAGCCATTGATGCTACTAACTCCTAAAAGATGTCTTTTTCAAATCATGTGAACAAATGTGAACATCATTAATCACTGCTTTAAGGCACGCACCGTCATCTGCTGCTGTTTGAAAATAAACTTAACATTTGTGAAAAATATAAATAAAACAAATTCTTCTTCTTCTGCTTCTTCTTCTTCTTTATTACAGTAAGTCAATGGGTTCAATGGGTTCGAGTCAGTTGCTGAGCTCAACACAAATACATGTCATTTGGTCACTTTTCAAAGGGGGCAGACTCGTCAATAAAGTCAATTTAATGTACAATGGTTCATTTCTGGTCAGCTTGGTGTATAAATCTCATTGTTCCAGGCAGTGAGAGCTGTCAACTGGCTGTTAGAGAAAAAACAAAACCAACTGATTTCAATAGACAATCAATGCAGCCCAAGCGTGTTTTCATCGGGCAGCCAGTCATGGAAGTACGAATTCTCGCCTTCAGATTCGCCACTTCGCCGGAAGTGACGTGTCTCCGCTCCAACCCATACATTACAGAATATGAAACAATAAAATGAAAAATACACTACAGCCATTAAAATGTACAATAAATATGTTTAAACTGTTAGGAATCAACACTAGTTTGTACTTTTAATACAATCCTATGCACTTTTAAAAGACTGAATGAGAGCACTCTGAGAGCATAATACAACCCCTGGCAAAAATTATGGAATCACCGGCCTCGGAGGATGTTTATTCAGTTGTTTAATTTTGTACAAAAAAAGCAGATCACAGACATGACACAAAACTAAAGTAATTTCAAATGGCAACTTTCTGGCTTTAAGAAACACTATAAGAAATCAAGAAAAAAAGATTGTGGCAGTCAGTAATGGTTACTTTTTTAGACCAAGCAGAGGAAAAAAATATGGAATCACTCAATTCTGAGGAAAAAATTATGGAATCACCCTGTAAATTTTCATCCCCAAAACTAACACCTGCATCAAATCAGATCTGCTCGTTAGTCTGCATCTAAAAAGGAGTGATCACACCTTGGAGAGCTGTTGCACCAAGTGGACTGACATGAATCATGGCTCCAACATGAGAGATGTCAATTGAAACAAAAGAGAGGATTATCAAACTCTTAAAAGAGGGTAAATCATCACGCAATGTTGCAAAAGATGTTGGTTGTTCACAGTCAGCTGTGTCTAAACTCTGGACCAAATACAAACAACATTGTTAAAGGCAAACATACTGGTAGACCAAGGAAGACATCAAAGCGTCAAGACAGAAAACTTAAAGCAATATGTCTCAAAAATCGAAAAATGTACAACAAAACAAATGAGGAACGAATGGGAGGAAACTGGAGTCAACGTCTGTGACTGAACTGTAAGAAACCGCCTAAAGGAAATGGGATTTACATACAGAAAAGCTAAACGAAAGGCATCATTAACACCTAAACAGAAAAAAACAAGGTTACAATGGGCTAAGGAAAAGCAATTGTGGACTGTGGATGACTGGATGAAAGTCATATTCAGTGATGAATCTCGAATCTGCATTGGGCAAGGTGATGATGCTGGAACTTTTGTTTGGTGCCGTTCCAATGAGATTTATAAAGATGACTACCTGAAGAGAACATGTAAATTTCCACAGTCATTGATGATATGGGGCTGCATGTCAGGTAAAGGCACTGGGGAGATGGCTGTCATTACATCATCAATAAATGCACAAGTTTATGTTGATATTTTGGACAACTGAAAGGATGTTTGGGGATGATGAAATCATTTTTCAAGATGATAATGCATCTTGCCATAGAGCAAAAACTGCAAAAACATTCCTTGCAAAAAGACACATAGGGTCAATGTCAATGAGCAGATCTGATTTGATGCAGGTGTTAATTTGGGGGATGAAAATTTACAGGGTGATTCCATAATTTTTTCCTCAGAATTGAGTGATTCCATATTTTTTTCCTCTGCTTGGTCTAAAAACGTAACCGTTACTGACTGCCACAATCTTTTTTTCTTGATTTCTTATAGTGTTTCTTAAAGCCAGAAAGTTGCCATTTGAAATGACTTTAGTTTTGTGTCATGTCTGTGATCTGCTTTTTTTCTACAAAATTAAACAACTGAATGAACATCCTCTGAGGTCGGTGATTCCATAATTTTTGCCAGGGGTTGTAGTTTATTTAAGACAACCATGTTGGTGTGCTGAGTCCAACAGATGTGTACACACTTGGAGTTTTATACACAGTGAAACTCTATCATGTTAAGCATAAGTAGTTGCACTCACTCATAAGTGAGAAACAGGCTGCTTTTAAATTAGGCAAAGGCTATACGCCCAACCGTTGGGCAGATAAGTCATACACTGAACGTTACATGCACAACCGTTGGGCAGATAAATATAATGTCTTATCTTATTTGCCCAACCGTGATTGTGTATTTGACATGTTTTGTGCATCTAAACTACGTTTTTTACACCACTTTTTAAGGCTCTATTGTGGCGTATGTTTGACACATCTAACGGCGCCATCTTTAATTACTGCGAAAACGCCGCAATGAATGAAAACAGACAAACTTCATAAGCATTTTGAACGGAAGCCTGTTAGCAACAACGAAACAGTTTTTGAACAAAATGCTGCTTGTTGGCTGTAAGATGGTGTTAGTTTGACACTGTTCCCTGGGTGTGATGAGCCAAACAGAACCGCTTTAGATCACAGCTCCTCCGCGGGCTGCGAACCCTCCTACAGCCAGTGAGAAAATATCCACCTTTTTCCCTCCCGCATTGAAACCGGAAGTGAGCTTACAAGCACGCTCATTGGTCAGTTGTGGTTGGGCGTATATGCTCGCGAATTTACTTTATTGACCCAACGGTTGGGCGTATAGCCACTCCGTTTAAATTATTCCATGACAGCAGGTTTTCCTGGATGTAAAAAGCCAACTGACATTCATCAGGAAGCAACAGACAGAATAGAGAAAAAAGCAAAGCTGATAAGAAAGATCTTTTACTTTCTTTTCGCTTTTTGTAACAGGGACAATAATGGTGCCAAATGCTGTGGGCATTACAAGCAGCATGACAAGAGATTTAACAAATTTATTTATAACAGAGAAGGTCCAGAAAGAAGCCTCAGAAACACACACACACACACACACACACACACACACACACACACACACACACACACACACACACACACACACACACACACACACACACACACACACACACACACACACACACAGTTCTTTGTGATTTATTTCCTTTTATGAGACATGTTCTCCTTCAGTCCTTCAGGCCTCCCTGTTAATTTTCTTGGGGAGGAAAGAGGTTGGAGTTATGTGAAGGTTGTGATGGGAGTGGACTCGTACATCACACACGACGACCTTAGCTGCAGTGACAGCCAACGCATGACCATGTGTGTTTGTGTGTCATCATGGACACATACACACCACAGCTGAGTGCACCAACGTGCTGTTTCACACAATTTGACTTTTTTTTCTACGTCATTCTTGTCTTTTTTTCTGAGCGTGTCTGCACACCCGATCTGGCTGTGAACACATGAACCTGTGAGTGAATCCACAAGTCTGTGTTGGAGGATATCCTCAGGTATAGGATTACACTGGTTGAAGATTATTATTGATTTGCTCATGGAGCTGTCACTCCACGTGCAGCTAACGGCAGCAGTGTGACTGACAGCGACAGGGTTGGGTGGCCGGCAGCCAACCAGGAGAAACTACTCTGCTGCACTGTCTGGAAAGATGGAGGGAGATTGAGAGAAGGATAACACAGAGGGATGAAGGTAACTGATGATTGTTTCAGCAGTGGAGTGGGAGGAGGGAGACTGGCTGATGAATGAGAGATGGTAGAGGAATGATTAGGGAAAGGAAGGTGATGAGAGATGCAAACAGAACCCTCACACCCAATCAAATCCTTCCTTCAAAAAAACCCAGCAACTCCATTAGTATATCATAAACAGTTATTCCTGCCCACTAAATACACATTAGATGTGAATTATTTCATGCAGTTTCATCAACATCAGAAACGTGATACATTTTAGCATTTGGTAAGTAGCAGTTTTGCCAGATGTACGATAATTATCGTATTTGTACGATAGTTTTGCCCTCTGTACGATGTACGATCAATAATGGGAAAAAATCCAAAATGTACGATAATTTCAGTTGATTGCCCAAACACGCATCTCTCTCTGACACCCAAGAATCATTTCGCAGGCGTTGCACTCAGGCGGCATCAATGACACACCACACACAGGTCTGCTGCTAGCTTTAGCCGGTCCCGGGACAAAGTCATTTGAAAGCCCACCCCCTCTCCATACAAAGTAATGAGTTCCTCGGCCCTGCCCCTCCCTCCCTGGGCCAGAGACAACTGACCTGTAATGTAGACTGTTTTGGCTGCACATGCGCACATACGTAGTTTAGCCCACCCCCATCACCATCGAAAATAATAATAATAAAAAAAAAAAAAAACGCTAAAATAGCTACGTTGTATGCTGTTATGACCCAAAGGGACACAACACATTTAATGAGACACAGACAACAGAGAAAAGAGTCAAATAGTCAGTTTTATTAATTATTAAATAATTCTTCGTTCTTCCTGAGTGATTTCATTTAGGTAGACTTCTTTCTTAAGGTTTCACAACCAAACCCTTGCCTCCCCGTGTCCCAAAAAGAATCCCAAAAGTTACAAAAGAAAGTTGGGGCCTGGAAGGCCGGCTAAACAGAAACAACAGGTGCAGCAGCGGGCCAACCCCATACAGGGCCGTTGAAGCCGCTGCAAACACCAAACTAACAAAAAAGCAAAAACTCCTAAACCCAATCAAAAGAAAAGCAAAAACAGGACAGCTGGTCCCACCAGGCCCAAAAGAGAAAAAAAATCCAAATACAAAACTACAAAAAGTACTCACAGGACAAGCTCAGGCCTAAGGCTTGAGTCCTGCATCCTGACAGCTGGCAGCTGTGCATGCTGATGAGCCACGCCCAGACCCTGGCACAAAGTGAGCTGGAGAAGGTGAGAGAGAGAGATGCACCCGCAGACAAGCCTATTTATAGGCTGACGGAGGGGGCGTTTCCACAAAACCACAAAAAAATACCCACAAAAATCCATCCATCCATCCATCCATTTTCTTCCACTTTATCCGGCGTCGGGTCACGGGGGCAGCAGCTCAAGCAAAGCCGCCCAGACCTCCCGATCCACACACACCTCCCCCAGCTCCTGCGGGGGAACCCCAAGGCGTTCCCAAGCCAGCCGAGAGATGTAATCCCTCCAGTGTGTCCTGGGTCTTCCCTGGGGCCTCCTCCCAGTGGGACGTGCCCGGAACACCTTTCCAGCGAGGCGTCCAGGAGGCATCCGGAAAAGATGCCCGAGCCACCTCAACTGACTCCTTTCGACGTGGAGGGACAGCGGCTCGACTCCGAGCTCCTCCCGAGTGACCGAGCTCCTCACCCTATCTCTAAGGGAGCGCCCAGCCACCCTGCGGAGGAAACTCATCTCAGCCGCTTGTACTCGCGACCTCCATAGGTGAGGATCGGAACGTAGATCGATCGGTAAATCGTGAGCTTTGCCCCCCTACTCAGCTCTCTCTTCACCACGACGGTCCGATACAGCGACCGCATCACTGCAGATGCTGCACCGATCCTTCTATCGATCTCACGCTCCATCCGTCCCTCACTCGTGAACAAGACCCCGAGATACTTAAACTCCTCCACTTGAGGCAAGGACACTCCACCGACCTGAAGAGGGCAAAGCACCTTTTTCTGGTCGAGAACCATGGCCTCGGATTTGGAGGTGCTGATTTTCATCCCGGACGCTTCACACTCGGCTGCAAACCGCCCCAGTGCACGCTGAAGGTCCTGATTTGACGAAGCCAACAGAACCACATCGTCCGCAAACAGCAGAGACGAGATTCTGTGGTTCCCAAACCAGACCCCCTCTACACCCTGGCTGCTCCTAGAAATTCTGTCCATAAAAATAATGAACAGAACCGGTGACAAAGGGCAGCCCTGGCGGAGGCCAACGTGCACTGGAAACAGGTTTGACTTACTAGCGGCAATGCGAACCAAGCTCCTGCTGCGGTCGTACAGGGACCGGATAGCCCTTAGCAAAGGACCCCGGACCCCGTACTCCCGAAGCACTCCCTACAGGGCGCCCCTAGGGACACGGTCGAACGCCTTCTCCAGATCCACAAAACACATGTGGACTGGTTGGGCGAACTCTCGAGCACCCGATGGAGCGTGTAGAGCTGGTCCAATGTGCCGTGACCAGGACAAAAACCACACTGCTCCTCCTGAATCCGAGGTTCGACCATCGGTTGAATTCTCCTCTCCAGTACTCTGGAATAGACCTTACCGGGGAGGCTGAGGAGTGTGATCCCCCTATAGTTGGAACACACCCTCCGGTCCCCCTTCTTAAACAGAGGGACCACCACCCCGGTCTGCCAATCCAGAGGCACTGTCCCCGATCACCACGCGATGTTGCAGAGGCGTGTCAGCCAAGACAGCCCCACAACATCCAGAGACTTAAGGTACTCAGGACGGATTTCATCCACCCCAGGGGCCTTGCCACCGAGGAGCTTTCTAACCACCTCGGTGACTTCGGCCTGGGTAATGGATGAGTCCGCCTCTGAGTCTCCAGTCTCTGCTTCCTCTTCGGAAGACGTGACGATGGGATTGAGGAGATCCTCGAAGTACTCCTTCCACCGCCCGACAACATCCCCAGTCAGGGTCAACAGCTCCCCACCCGCACCGTAAACAGTGCTGGTGGAGAGCTGCTTCCGCCTCCTGAGACGTCGGACGGTTTGCCAGAATCTCTTCGAGGCCGACCGATAGTCCTCCTCCATGGCCTCCCCGAACTCCTCCCAGACCCGAGTTTTTGCCTCTGCGACCGCACGGGCTGCTGCATGCTTGGCCTGCCGGTACCTGTCAGCTGCCTCTGGGGTCCCACCTACCAACAAAGATAAGTAGGACTCCTTCTTCAGCTTGACGGCATCCCTTACTGCCGGTGTCCACCACCGGGTTCAGGGATTGCCTCCACGACAGGCACCAGAGACCTTGCGACCACAGCTACGAGCAGCCGCATTGACAATGGAGGTGGAGAACATGGTCCACTCGGACTCCATGTCTCCAACGTCCCCCAGGATCTGGGAGAAGCTCTCCTGGAGGTGGGAGTTGAAGGCCTCGCTGACAGAGGGTTCCGCCAGTTTTTCCCAGCAGACCCTCACGATACGTTTGGGCCTGCCAGGTCTGACCGGCTTCCTACCCTCCCAGCGGATCCAACTCACCACCAGGTGGTGATCAGTCGACAGCTCTGCCCCTCTCTTCACTCGAGTGTCCGAGACACATGGCCGAAGGTCAGGTGATACGACTACAAAGTCGATCATCGACCTCCGGCTCAGGGTGTCCTGGTGCCATGTGCACTTATGGACACCCTTGTGCTCGAACATGGTGTTCGTGATGGACAAACTGTGACTAGCACAGAAGTCCAACAACTGAACACCACTCGGGTTCAGCTCGGGGAGGCCGTGCTTCCCGATCACCCCCTCCAGGTCTCACTGTCGCTGCCCACGTGGGCATTGAAATCCCCCAGGAGAACAATGGAGTCCCCAGTCGGAGCGCTATCTAGTACACCTCCCAGGGACTCCAGGAAGGTCGGGTACTCTGCACTGCCGCTCGGCCCGTAGGCTGAGACAATGGTGAGAGACCTGTCCCCGACCCGAAGGCATAGGGACGTGACCCTCTCGTTCACTGGAGTGAACTCCAACACTTGGCGACTGAGCTGGGGAGCAATATGCAATGTGACCCCAGCTCTCCGCCTCTCCCCGTGGGTGACGACAGAAAAATGAAGCATCCAGCCCCTCTCCAGGAGTTGGGTACCAGAGCCCAAGCTGTGCGTGGAGGTGAGCCCGACTATCTCTAGTCAGTATCTCTCAACCTCCCGCACAAGCTCAGGCTCCTTCCCCCCTAGCGAGGTGACATTCCACATCCCAACAGCCAGGGGCTGTGAGAATGGACCAGGCCGCCGGGCCACCCGCCCTCGACCACCACCCAATCCTGTCTGCACCCGCCCCCATGGCCCCCTCTGCAGGTGGTGAACCCACAAGAGGGCGGGCCCACGTCACTCTTTCGGGCTGAGCCCGGCCGGGCCCCATGGGCTAAGGCCAGACCACCAGGTGCTCGTGCGCGAGCCCCAACCCCAGGCCTGGCTCCAGGGTGGGACCCCGGCTCCGCCATACCAGGCGATGTCTCGGTCCTTGATCTTTTACTGGTCATGGAGGTTCTGAACTGCCCTTAGTCTGACCCGTCACCTAGGACCTGTTTGCCTTGGGAGACCCTACAGGGAGCACAAAGCCCCCGACAACATAGCTCCTAGGATCATCCAGGTACGCAAACTCCCCCACCACGATAAGGTGGCAGCTAGAGGGGGAGTAAGGTGGCAGCTAGAGGGGGAGACAAAAAAAATAGACAAAAAAAAAAATACAAACATACTTATAACCTGAAAAATAAACCAGAAAAGAAGAAAAATATATTAATACAAAAATAAGAATGGTAAGGAATCACATGCCCAGCACGTAACATATGCGTTTTGTTTGTGTACGATAATTTCTCCCAAAATATGATAATTTTGAGGTTTTGGTACGATAATTGCATATTTCCTATCTGGCAACACTGGTAAGTAGAGAACTGCCCAATTTGGGGCCAATGAGTGAAAGGTAGTCTGCGCTTTCTTTGTTTTGGGTACCATGGCAGTTGGCAAGTTCTTTGCATATAATTAAATGACTATTAAGAAGATTAAAGATGAGTGTTTTTATTAGTTTGAAATTTTATTTTAGATTTGCAATGTTAATATTCTATGAAATTGTTAGGGTTAAACCTGAGAGAACAGTGTTTAGGACCCAAAATACAGAAAGCAAGCCAAAGTACAAAACTGATTTATTGATATATAGTGAGTGTTACAAGCCGAGAAGCCAAGCACTGGAGGTGGGAGAGACTGCTGGAGCTAACAGGAGGCAGGAACGTCACACCCAAACACCGTTTGTCTGGAACCAGCACAGAACAGGACCAGGTGGCACAGTGAAGCAGGGGGAACCAGGTCTGAGGACGCAGGAAACAGAGTTAGTTTGAGCCACAGAACCATAGAACAAAAAGTATCCAGAGAGAAGGCTGAGGAAACCTGTAGGCAAACTGAGTTTCCGGCGTCTGAGAGCGTGGAGAGATAAGGTATTTGCACAGGTGGTTAATGAGTGTGAGCAGGTGAATCCAATCAGTTCCACATGTGGCTCCAGCAGACAAAGGAAGGGAGGGGGACTGAGGCAGATACAACAGCAAACCAAGGCAGCACAACAGCACCCCCCCTTCAACGGGAGCCCCCAGGCGACCTACCAGGCCGACCGGGATGAGTCAGATCGAAGGCAGAGATGAGGGAGGGATCCAAAATAAGGCCCCGCGAGACCCAGGAATGCTCCTCCGGACCATACCCCTCCCAGTCCACCAGATATTGGAAGCCCTGGCCCCGTCGACACACATCAAGGATGCGGCTCACCGTCCAGGCAGGATGGCCATCCACAGTCCGGGCGGCATGCAGGGGAATGGCCGGCGGTCACAAGGTGCTGGAACAGACTGGTTTCAGATGAGACACATGAAAGACTGGATGGATCCTGAGGGCACGAGGCAATTTAAGCTTAACAGCAACGGGATTGCAACTTTATCCACAACAAACGGACCCAGGTACCGAGGAGCCAGCTTCTTGGCTGCCACCTTAAGAGGCACATCCTTGGCGGACAACCACACTTCCTGCCAAGGCCGGTAGTGGGGGGCCGGGGCACGATGCTGATCTGCATGGCGAACAGTCTTCTCTCTCGTCTGGAGAAGGGCGAAGCGGGCAGTCTGCCAAACTCATCAGCGCCGCTGCAGATGGGCCTGGACTGAAGGCACAGTGAAGGTCAATTCCTGAGCAGGAAACAGAGGTGGTTGGTAACCCACAGAGCACTCAAAGGGTGACAAGCCGGTGGCTGAGCTCACCTGAGAATTATGTGCATATTCTATCCATGGCAGGTGAGCACTCCAGGAAGAAGGATGGGAGGAAGTGACACAGCGAAGGGAGGCTTCCAATTCCTGGTTGGCCCGCTCCGCCTGCCCTTTGGTCTGGGGATGAAACCCGGACGAGAGACTGACTGAAGCCCCCAAAGCAGCACAGGCGGCCTTCTAGACATGACATGTTAACTGGGGTCCTCAGTCTGACACGATATCTAGGGGAATGCCATGCAGCCGGAACACATGGTGGACCAGGAGGTTTGCAGTCTCCAACGACGAAGGTAACTTGGCAGGGCCAGAAAGTGTGCTGCCTTAGAAAACTGGTCCAGAATGGTGAGTATGACCGTGTTTCCACTTGAGGGAGGCAATCCGGTGATGAAATCTAGGCAGATGTGGGACCATGGTCGGCCAGGTGTGGGAAGCGGATGAAGAAGATCAGATGGCTGTTGGTGAGATGATTTATTTCTAGCGCAGATGGTGCAGGCATTGACAAACTCACAGGTGTCTGCTTGGAGTGAGGCCACCAGAAATGCTGCTGAACTAAGTGTATAGTCCTACAAGTGCGAGGAGGCACAAAAAGGCAGCCGGGGGGGTCCTTCTCCAGGGTCAGGATGAGTCTTTTGAGCCTCCCGGATGACTCGCTCAATGTCCCAGGTGAGGGCGCAGGTAGGTGAATCAACCAAAAAACAAAGACCACCTGGCCTGTCTGGAGTTGAGTCTCTTACAGTGGTGGGCACAGATAACCAAAAAATTAACTTCGATAACAGATAATCAGATAACTGAACAGTTATCTTCAATAAAGATAAAACAATAAACCACCAAAAATGTATCGGAAGTTACAGATAACCGATAACAGATAAATTCCAATATTGTCTCTGGTTCATTTATAACTACTAATAAAACAAATTTACATTTTAATGTCACAACAGCTTCTAGTAATATTAAAAGTAACAACAGACCCAAACAATGAGACCACACTTTCATCTTTGAACATTCTGCCCCTGCTGGAAGCGCTTGTTTACTACAGAGCTCACTACAGATTGGAGGGAGGTGGCCACTTCACCACAGCAGAGACTTTGGCAGGGTCTGGTTTAATCTGGTTGTGTTCAAATATGAAACCTAGAAAGGACACAGAGGTTTGATGGAAGGCACATTTCTTGGCTTTGTCAAAGAGACTGTTCTCGAAGAGACTTTTTAGAACTAGACGGACATGTTGAATGTGTTCAGGCAGGTTCTTAGAAAAAATGAGAATGTCATCTAAGTAGACAAAAACAAAAGATTGAGAAAGTCACGGAGGACATCGTTAACCAAAGCTTGAAAGACGGCGGGAGCATTAGTGAGACCGAAGGGCATAACAAGATATTCAAAATGCCCCAGGGTTAAATGCAGTCTTCCACTCATCTCCCTCTTTAATACGGACTAGGTCAGGGGTGGCCAAGTTCGGTCCTCGAGAGCCACCTTCCTGACACTCTTAGTTTTCTCCCTGCTCCAACACACCTGAATCCAAAGAAAGGCTCATTAAAAGTCTGCTAACGAGTCTTTCATTGGAAAAAATGGCTGGTCCCTGCAGAGAGTCAAAGGTGGAGTCTAATAAAGGCAAAGGATACCGGTTGCGAACTATTATGGCATTTAATCCACGGAAATCAATGCAGAGACGGAGGGTCCCATCCTTCTTCCCCACAAAAAGAAGCCTGCCCCTACGGGCGAGGAGGAGGGACGAATAAGACCTGCGGCCAGGGAGTCTTGAATATACTGCTCCATTGATTCCCTCTCCAGGCGCAACAGATTGTACAGGCGGCTGGAAGGAAGCTCCGCACCCAGAAGAAAATCAATGGAGCAGTCATACTGTCGATGAGGAGGCAATGATAGTGCACGGCTCTTACTAAAGACTTCTTGAAGGTCAAGGTACTCTGTAGGAATTATAGAGAGGTCTACTGGGGGAATAATAGACTCCCTGGTACTCTGAATAGACGGAACAGACGAACTGAGACAACGGAGGTGACAGGCTTCGCTCCACCGGGAGATGGACCCAGTCGGCCAGTCAATATCAGGATTGTGTAATAGTAACCATGGGTGCCCTAAAACAATAGGTGGAGTGGATGAGTAAACAAAAAAATTAATTGACTCACGATGATTACCAGAAACTAGCAAAGAAACAGGAACAGTCTGATGAGTTATAGAGGGGAGAGGAGTACCATTAAGTGCCAAAACCTGGATAGGGGAGGATAGTTCAATCACCGGAATATGAGCCTGATCAATCACGCTAGGATCTAAGAAATTAACATCTGCACCAGAGTCTAAAAGGGCCTGGAGATGGAATGACTGATTGGAAAAAAAAGTGTAACCAGGATTTGGGTACGTGAAGTGTTACCCCCTGTGAAATGAGTGCGGCTCACCAATAGCCCGGGGTCTATTGATGAGCGTTCACTTTTGGCCAAACCGGGCATTCGCGAATAATTTGTCCACGGGCACTGCAATACAGACACTCCCCGGCTGACAAGCGCCGTCTACGCTCTTCAGGTGTCAGTCAGCCCTACCGAGCTGCAGGGGTTCCTCGGTAGGGGGCGTGGGGATTGCACTCCCGGTGGAGCGCGAGGAAGAAGGTACAGGGTCCGCATGCAGAGGGATCTGAGGGGAAGATACGTGCAGCCCTTCGGTCTCTCTCCCACCGTCTCTCTGTCAAATGATTATCAATCTTAATGGCTAATGAAATGAGGTTATCGAGGGAAGGGGGAAGATCGCGGACCACCAGCACGTCTTTAAGCATCTCAGATAACCGTGTTAATAAAAACGCTCCGTCCGGAACTCCTGCTCAAACTGGCTAAAGGATGCTAATACTGGTGACTGCTGTTCCCATAACGTGGTAGCCCACTCCAGGGCCTCCCCCCGAAGCAAGCTGACCAGGTAAGCTATTTATCTTTATCAGTGGTGTACATAGATGGTCTTTGTGAGAAGACAAGCAAACACTGAAGCAGAAATGATGCACATTTATCCACTGAACCAGGGTAAGGATCGGGGTGACAGAGAAAAGGTTCCTGATGCTGAGGCGCTAATGCTAACGAGGGAGCGGTAGTGGTGGCTGGCTTGGCTGACGGCACTGTTGCTGGGGTGGCTAAAGCTAAGCTAGCTGCTAAGCGCTGAGAGAGTACAGAGATGCTACTGCATAGTTGAGATACCTGTGATTCCAGGGATTTCTGTTGATCAGATAAAGCAGACAGATGTTGTTGTTGTTGACTGAGTAACTTTCCCTGTGAGCTGATGGCCAGGCAAAGTTGCTCTGCTTCCACTGAGTCCATTTGGTGGCCAGAAACTCCTGGTAGGGTTAAACCCGAGAGAACAGTGTTTAGGACCCAAAATACAGAAAGCAAGCCAAAGTACAAAACAGAATGATTTATTGATATATGTTGTGAGCGTTACAAGCCAAGAAGCCAAGCACTGGAGGTGGGAGAGACCGCTGGAGCTAACGGGAGGCAGGAACGTCACACCCAAACACCGTTTGTCTGGAACCAGCACAGAACAGGACCAGGTGGCACAGTGAATCAGAGGGAACCAGGAGCTCTGAGGACGAGGGAAACACAGAGTTAGTTTACAGAACCATAGAACAAAAAGTATCCAGAGACAAAGCTGAGGAAACCTGTAGGCAAACTGAGTTTCCGGCGTCTGAGAGCATGGAGAGATGAGGTATTTGTACACATGGTTAATGAGTGTGAGCAGGTGAATCCAATCAGTTCCGCATGTGGCTCCAGCAGACAAAGGAAGGGAGGGGGAGTGAGGCAGATACAGCAGCAAACCAAGGCAGCGCAGCAGAAATACAATATAATTATTTGTAAAATAATTCTAGGTATGTGTATGTTGTACAATTGGTTTGTTGGTTGGTTAAATTAGATGCAGAGACACATTTAAAATTTAACGCAATGCCAAAATACCCTCGGCCATATGAGCGTAAAATTAGGAAGCAGGATGTGACCTTTTGACCTCTTAAAATAGGTCAAGGTTAGCCATAAGGAACAAGGTAAGATTTAAAATACAGTTAGTCATTTTTATTCAGTCAGTTAAGGGAAGATGAACTCAACCCTTTCATTTGCTATTAATGTCAATTTTACTTGAAATGTTTAGCCTATCTTCTAGTCCATTGCTTTTCTAGTCTTAATTTCAGTGCTAGATTTGTTGTTGCGTGTATATATCTGTAGGTATTCAGCTGCTATTTACATTAATTATTAAGATCTTATTGTCTTTTTTATAATAATTTACAGTTGTTTAACTGGTATCCCAGTGCAAATTATATATATATATATATATATATATATATATATATATATATATATATATATATATATATATATATATATATATATATATATATATATATATATATATATATATATATATATATATATATATATATATATATACGAGGTCTATTAGAAAAGTATCTGACCTTATTTAAAAAAAAAAAAAACATGGATTTGAATCACGTGTGCTTGCGTGAGCCAACCTTGAACCTTCATGCACATGCGTGATTTTTTTCACGCCTGTCGGTTGCGTCATTCGCCTGTGAGCAGGCTTTGAGTGAGGAGTGGTCCACCCCCTTGGCGGATTTTCATTGTCAGGGAAATGGCTGAGAGACTGCTGCTTTGCTTGATCAAATTTTTTTTAGAAACTGTGAGGCACATCCATGTGGACACCATTCGAGAAATTCAGGTGGTTTTTGGTGAAAATTTTATGGGGTTCAAAGACATTAAGGGATGTTACTGTCGCTTTAAGGACGCCCTCAGCAGCTGTGGGGCACGCCGCGCTCCAGCTGCCATCGACAAGCTGAACGACCATTTCATTTCTAAACGGATCGCTCTGTGGATTCGTGACCATCATGTGCACTTTCTCTGGTTATCACAAGAGCTGGACATCACCCATTTTCCTGCAGATTTCACTTTTAACAAGAGATTTTGTTGTGGAAAGCCGAGCGGACGCTTCGCACGTCATGATGGATTCGCTGCTGGACCGACACAAAACCACCTCCGTTTTGGTCTCACAGGACGGCTTTGAGATGGCGTTCAGACAGCTGTCGGTGGTTTTTCAGTCGAGTGATTATCCAAGAAATTGTGGACGAGCCTGGACATGCCAGAACATGTTCTGTGACGCTTCATCATGGCGTTGCTTTGCGCGTCGCGTGTCTCAATTTGCCGAAAAAGTGCTGATGTCCACATCTTTTCACAATTCCTGTGCTAGTCCAGACGACGTCCCAGATAAAACACAGCGTCCAGTTTGGAAATGAACGGCACATTCCACTGTTACGAGGAGTTTTTGTCATGGAAAGGAGCGGACACTTCGCGCATCACGACGGCAATCGAGACAAAGAACACCTCCGTTTCGGAGTGCCAGAAGGACAAGCTGGGACATGTCCACCTCTGATACTCACTCAACTGGTAAGCACTGAAAGGCATGTCCCAGTGGTGCCACGACGCACAAAGCAACGCCGTGATGAAGCGTCACAGAACAGGCTTTTCACGACAAAATCTCTTGTTAAAAGTGAAATCTGCAGGAAAATGGGTGATGTCCAGCTCTTGTGATAACCAGAGAAAGTGCACACGATGGTCACGGATCCACAGAGCGATCCGTTTAGAAATGAAATGGTCGTTCAGCCTGTCGATGGCAGCTGGAGCGTGGTGCGCCCTACAGCTGCTGAGGGCGTCCTTAAAGCGACAGTAACATCCCTTAATGTCTTTGAACCCCATAAAATTTTCACCAAAAACCACCTGAATTTCTCGAATGGTGTCCACATGGATGTGCCTCACAGTTTCTAAAAAAAATTTGATCAAGCAAAGCAGCAGTCTCTCAGCCATTTCCCTGACAATGAAAATCCGCCAAGGGGGTGGACCACTCCTCACTCAAAGCCTGCTCACAGGCGAATGATGCAACCGACAGGCGTGAAAAAAATCACGCATGCACATGAAGGTTCAAGGTTGGCTCACGCAAGCACACATGATTCAAATCCATATGTTTTTTTTTTTAAAAATAAGGTCAGATACTTTTCTAATAGACCTCGTATATATATAGTTATTTACATTTTTTGTTATTTACATTAATTAACAGCTTGGGACGTGGGCGGTTGCATCTCCTCCACTCTCCCTTATCTCTATTCTCTGCTTTTAACCTTCAAGTCCCTACTTCACCAGACTGTGAATTCCTCAAATTATATTGGATTCTGGATCTATTGGACTACTATTGGATTAACCATGGAATTGATCAGCTGGTCTCTGAATGCTATTAACACCATTTTTTCTACAAGAAGGTCAGGACCGTGGATCCTACCTGCCCAGATGGAACGTATCCTGCAGGCTATGTTCTCGACTCCTGGAGTTCCTGGCATGTGGCATGCTTGGTGCCTTTCTCCATTGAGGACGTTGAGGATTTATTCATTTTTGGTCTTATGGTAGCAGGGCTGGTACTTTTTGGCTTATGTGCTGCCCTGATCTACCGGAAAATTGGCAAGACAGCGGCATCAAGAACCATGGCCCCTCGCTTGTCCGTCATGATTAACGAGGTTGGCAAGGCAGTACATTCTCAGACTGCGATGACTCTTGAACTCAGACGCAAATTGGATGACATCTTGGAGCAGATGAGTGCCTTGCAGTTGAAGCTGAAGATTTCGGAGGCCGGTGAATATTCTTACTTCATAATTGGGATTTGGTTGTGCAAGTGGAACTGTTAAAAAGTGTTTTTCACTGCTCAAACCATAACACTACAGGCTTATCAAGCCTGAAGGTCAAATTGCCTGACTGTTTTCCTCCAGAGGAATTTTTTTGGGCCTGGGGAACAGTGGCTGTTTCTTATCTCAACTCACAAAGACAATAAACTGCTTTTCACAGGACTCAAGCATGCTCCATTCCCTCCCCCCACCCGCCTCTTATCCCCCAGCAACACTCCCCTTTCCGGCGCCTGCTTAATGGCACTCCTTTCCCCTTTGGCGGGGGCGGTGCAGTTTTAGCTGCAGCCCACATTCTTCCCCCCAAGCTGACGGCGGCACATCTCAGGGTTGCGACGTGGCCTTCAACCACTTGCCTCAATTCGGATAACGGACTTCTTCAAACTTAGTGCACATATACAATGTCAAATGTGTATGTGCTGTCTTTAATTCTGATGTGTGCCATTATTAAGGTACACAAGTAATAATTGTGGACTAATTGGTGTCTGAGGTAACTGGAGTGTAAACGTAATTTCTCCACTGTGAGATCAATAAAGTATATCTCATTCTAATTATTAAAATCATATTGTCTTATGTACATTTTCAATCATGATGCTTTCACAAGGACCACAATGGAAATAAGTGTTTGTTTTATTGTGTTGTCTGTGTATCTTGATACATTTACCTCTGCATGTTTATATTGATATTGCAGAATAAACTCAATCAATCCAGTAATCAATCATAAACAATATTTTATTTACCTTTTAGTGGCATCTGCAGGAGTGTTTGCGTGTGCACATACATGAGCTTTTGAAAAGAGCTGAAGTGACCTTTGACTGCATGTGATGCACGTGCACACCGATGTTCGCAACATGTCTTGTAAATCACTCCAGAGGTGTTATCTGGTTACAAAAACAGCGTTTTTAGTTTTAAAAGTGATTATTTCTCACTACCTTTTACATAATATATGAGAAACATGTTAGATTGACACAGAACCGCAGTGGTTTCAGAGCGGATTCCGCCATGTTGGATTAGCAGCCAGAGAGAGAGATCAGCCAGTGATGTCACGGTGCCTGTCTATTCTGATTGGCTTCCACTGTGTCCTTCTGAGAATCCAGACTCCCTCACCCAGAAATAATGCAGATTTGCATGATTCATGCTGTCGGCCGTATGTCTGTGTCAAGCGCTGTGGAAAACGCTCTGAAACAGTTTACTTCTGTATAAATCTTAATGTCTCTCATATATTTAGTAAAAGATAGCAAGAAATAAGCACTTCTAAATCTAAAAGTGCTGCTTTTGAAACCAGATAACACCTCTAAAGTGATTTACAGGACATCTTGGGGGCATCAGCGTGCACGGACGTGTATGTACATGACGCTCGGTCAAAGGTAACTTCTGGTAATTTCAAAACCTCATGCATGTGCACACGCACTAACTCCTGCAGACAGAGTATGAAAGAAAATAAAATATTCCTTATGGAATGCCTGCCAGGTAAATATATTCTCTTTATTAATATGAGATGTAATTTTGCAACACGTTTCAAAAATAAACCAACATTATACGATGTCTGTCCATAAAGTATCGTACCTTTTTATTTTTTTTTAAACTATATGGTTTTGATTCATATGTTTTCACGTCAGACAAGCTTGAACCCTTGTGCGCATGCATGAGTTTTTCCACGCCTGTCAGTAACGTCATTCGCCTGTGAGCACGCCTTGTGGAAGGAGTGGTCCTGCCCCATCGTCGGATTTTCATTGTCTGGAAATGGCGGAATGATTTGGGTTTTTTTTCCATCAGAATTTTTTCAGAAGCTGTTAGAGACTGGCACCTGGAAACTATTCGAAAAATTTATCTGGCTTTTGGTGAAAATTTTATGGGCTTCACAGAGAATAAGGTCTGGTAGTACAGCTTTAAGGACCCCTTTAAGGACGCTCAGCGCGCCGCGCTCCGAGCTGCGACGACGCTGCACAAGCCACTGGACCATTTCTGAGCTGATGGCTCTGTGGATACGAGACTGTCGTGTGCTCTTTCTCTGGTTATCACAAGAGCTGGACATCAGCCATTTTCCGGCAGATTTCACTTTTAACAAGCGATTTTGTCATGGAAAGCCACGCGGAGGTTTCGCGCATCACGACCGGTTCCCTTTGGAAGCGAGACAAAGGAACACCTCCGTTTCGGCATGTCAGAGGACAAGTTTGGACATGTCTATCTCGGCTTTCAATGCTTACCAGTCCAGTAAGTATCAGTGAAATTGTGGAGAGCTGGACATTTCACCGAAAGCCAGATAAATTTTTCGAATAGTTTCCAGGTGCCAGTCTCTAACAGCTTCTGAAAAAAAAATTCTGATGGAAAAAACCCCCAAATCATTCCGCCATTTCCAGACAATGAAAATCCGACGACGGGGCGGGACCACTCCTTCCACAAGGCGTGCTCACAGGCGAATGACGTCACCGACAGGCGTGGAAAAACTCACACATGCGCACGAGGGTTCAAGCTTGTCTGACGTAAAACATATGAATCAAATCCATATAGTTTAAAAAAAAATAAAAAGGTACGATACTTTATGGACAGACCTCGTATTGCTTGGATTTCAGTTTTGTTTTGTTTGTTTTTAAAGAGAATCTTGTTATTTTTAACAATTCTGTAAAATAAAATCAGTAATAAAGCGCCCTGGCCAGTGGCCACTGATTTATATTCCTTGTCTCTATACACCTCTAAGTGTGATTGAGTTTGACACCTCAGGCCTCATCTGATTTTTCATGCATTAGAGTGTCTTTTAAAGGAAAGAAAGAAATCCTTTTAACCGTCACGCATCTTTTGCACATTTGAGTATTGTGACGGCAGTGTGCATTTAGAGCTTATGTGAAAAAAGTTATTTTGAGAATAGTGATTCAGATGGTGGGCAACACGGTAACTTAGTGGTTAGCACGGTTGCCTCACAGCAAGAAGGTCATAGGATTGATAGCCACCTGCAGCCTTTCTGTATGGAGTTTGCATGTTCTCGCCATGTTTGCGTGGGTTCCCTCTGGGTGCTCCAGCTTCCTCCCACATCCAACAACATACAGGTTAGATGGATTGGAAACTTTAAATTGTACATAGGTGTGCTTGTGGGTATGATTGTGTATGTTTGTCTATAGCAGGGGTGGGCAAGACAGTGCAGGTTTTCCTTGCTACCGATCACCTCAGCTGGTGGGTTTGCTGATGAGCTTCTCCCCTGAACATAAACACCTTATCATTAATGAAGTCACCTGCTGAGGTGATTAGTAGCAAGAAAAACCTGCAGTATCTTGGCCCTTCATGGCACATGATAGCCCACCCCTGGTCTATAGTATGTGCCCCTGTGACAGACTGGCGTCCTATCCAGGGTGTACCCTGCCTCACACCCTGTGAATGCAGGGATAGGCTCCAGCTACCCCGCCCCCCCCCGTGACCCTTAATTGGAGTAAGCAGTTGTTAAAGATGAGTGAGTGAGTGAGTGAGAGTGTTGCGTTGCTTTCATGAGCACACAGCTCAACCTGTGTCTACATTGTTTTCTCACACACAAACACAGAGCTAGCACTCACACAGCGATGCCTTCACACTGCAGATGGAGGCAGAAAGAGTCACTCTAATATTATTAGACGGTGCACACTGCAAAGCCACATGATTCATGCTTTTATTTGAGAACCATAAAGCAATAAGGTGAGATTGCTTCTGCTGCAGAGGAGCCCAATAAATGATAGTGCTGGTTTCTGCTCACACGTTGGTCTATGCTGTGTAAATGTACAGTATTTTCCTCCCTTACCATGAGCATGCTATGTTCTGTTGTTTGGTTGTTCCACAGAGCACTCCTTTGGTTTGTCTGTGTTTAGTATTACCTCAGCGCACAGACCATTGTACTGGTTCAATACAACTTTATCGCGTTTGCTTTTCTCCCTTGTGTCTTTTCCAAAGCACTTTTTGTGCGCTTTTCACGTCCTCTCAGTGATCTTAGTTAAATATGAGCAGGGATTTTGGGCCCCATGAAAAGAAATCTTACTGGGCACACCCATAGCCGGGCATCAGGTTGGCGGAAAATTTTGATACTGTTTTACATAAACTATGCATTTTAATGATATCATTCCCATATTTGTGAAAAGAAAAACATGATTTGACAGTTACTTGGTAAGCACTTGGAAAGCACTAAAAATCCTTTGAAATTCATTTAGATTCAATTATTTGCTGCAAGACTGATACTCTAGACCAGGGGTGGGCAATCATCTGCCATGAAGGGCCGAGACCCTGCAGGTTTTCCTTGCTACCAATCACCTCAGCAGGGGATTTCATTAATGATCAGGTGTTTATGCTCAGGGGGAGAAGCTAATCAGCAACCCACCTGGTGAGGTGATTGGTAGTAAGGAAAACCTGCAGGGTCTCGGCCCTCGTTGCCCACCCCTGCTCTAGACTGACAAAAATACCTATATGAGGCTATATGGTTGTTGCTATTTAATCTTCTGATTTCCAGAAAATGTTAACATTTCTCTGATTGGATTGAGAACAATTACCCAGTCTACATGCACTACAAATGTTCTCTGTTCCTACTGCAAAGCAGGGGGATGAGAGTCATTATATATCAGTGATAGCTAATTCTTTTAAAACCATTAAAATTGTTCTGAAATAAATACAGGCTATAGGCTTTTGTATTTCAGAATGTTTTTTTATTCTTTAATATTTTTTTCTCCATAATAACCAATTAATTACAGACACAGCTGCTCACCTCCTTCCTCAGGGGGTACTTGGACTTGTTCAGGTGGGGACTGACAGGCATGCTGCTGCTCCTGATATGTCTGTTCAGAAAATGTGTAATTTTTTTGAGTAGAGTAACTTGCTAAATGTTTGCCTGCATTGATTATTTAGCTAAAACAACAGTGAAATGTATAAATCCAGAGTTTTCTTCAGAAATATGAGCTAATATGGGGAGAAAGGAGAGCTAGCTTATAAACTATGGACAAAGTTAGGAACAGACAACAGGCTGACATTCCAGAACATTCCATCACATGAATCACTAACAGACCCACCTTGCCGATACTGTCGACCCTTTGTTACTTTCGCCTGTCTGAGCTTTTTTTTCCTTTTCTTTTTTGCTTACTGAGTTCTGAGGCATCCTGCCATCTGCTCCTCGCTGTCTGTGAAAAGTTAGGCTCTGCAGCTGTCTGATGGAGCAGGTGGACTGAACCATTTTATGTAAATGGTGTGTGTGTGGGGGGGGGGGCTGAGCAATGTTTACCGTTAATGTCGATAAACCATCCGCAATTAGTTTTGTTTATAAATGCAGCCATGAGTGAAAAGTACCTTGCTTCCACACGTCTGTGTAGTTGCATGTAGAAAGTAAATGACACTTCCTTACAGCAGTGGGCAGGGTACATAAAGGCAGAAGCTCTGGCTCACTGTTTGTTTTGTGATTGCCTTCAATTTTACTCAGAACCCTTGGTGATGCATAAACTCAAAACTGGCTTATTAGTAGCTGAAAGTGTACTGAGTCAATATTAAAAGTTAGACGTTAGCTGTAACTTCCGCTAATTTTTTTTAGTGGTTTATCGGTTTAGCGTCATAAAAGCTAACCTTTCAGTTAGTGGATTAGCGGTTATCAAAGCTAACTTTTTGGTTAGCTATGCCCACCACTGGATAACAGTATAACTGAAAATAAATTTTCATTATATTTGGCAAATATTTGTTTTCTTTCGATGTAAGTTGACCCACTTATTTTAACCATTTTCTCTGAAAATATCAAAACAGAAATTTTATACTTTCTATGACCCTTCTAAACATGTATTGGTCATTCTGAACATCTTGAGTACCTTGGAAAATCTATAGCTGCTGCAGTTTAGAAAATACAGCTGTATTTGAAGTAACACTCTGGAAGGAAAAGGCCGCTGTCATGTTCGGGCCATTCATCACGGATAAACATTTTGGCACATATCCCAAGTTGTTCATTGGGGTCATATTAGTCTAGAACAGTTGAGTTATCCTCTCCTAAACGATGTGCATACATGTCTTAGCTAGATCCTTGACTATCATGTTCATCTTGTACTCCATATCCTGAAGCACATCATTCACCAAATTCTGAAAGCTGGCCAGCAACTTGGTTAGATCAAATGGCATGACCAAATTTTCATAATGCTCTGTAGGTATATTAAACGCCGTTTTCCATTCATTACCCTCTTATATCATGACCAAGTGGTAAGTGTTACATAGACTTAATTTAGAGAACACCTTAGCTCCCTCCAGTGGCTCAAAAGACGATGCAATTAATGGAGGCGGATATCTGTTCTTCACGGTTATGTCATTTAGACCTCTGTTGTCATTGCATGGTCACAGGGTCTTATCCTTCTTCTCTACAAAGAAAACCCCGCCCCCACAGGGGCCAAGGACGGTCAGATTAGACCGGCTGCAAGAGATTTTTGTATGTAGTCTTCCATGGCTTAGCACTTTGGTGCTGTAAGGGAAAACAGCTTGCCCCTTGGGGGTGGGGGTGGGGGTGATGGTGGTTCCTGGCAATAAATCTATGGTGGAGTCATAATTTCTGTGGAGAAGCAGGGACTTAGCCTTCGACTTGGTAAAGACTGCGACAAGGTCAGGGTAGCAGGATGGAACATTGGTTAAGTCAGAGTTTGGATAGATCTGAGGATCAAATTCGTGCAAGTGTCAAGGTGCCTTAAGGCTCAGATTCCTGGTGAAAGATGGGGGCAGGAGGTTAGTGCCAGAACCAGAGTCAATAAACATAGGAACAGTCTCTGAAACAGTTTCTGATATAATTGTAGCTTTGATCTTGTCATATTCCACTCACCCTTAGCAGTGAGTGTGCGAAAGTGTATAGCAAAATCAGCTACTCTATGTGAACCTTTCCTTAATTTCAGTAATGACCTCACAGCTTCCTGACCCGGAAACATGTGCTATAACACCTGCTCGAATGCCTGAACAAAACAGTTAACTGACGAGCAGGTGTCGGACCTGTGGCTGTGCTCAGCCATGGCCCAAGCCTCAGCGCATTCCGACAGATGAAAAATGATGAACGTTACTTTAGCGCAGTCCGATGAAAAGGCTAAGGCTTGAAGTTTAAAATGTAGTTCACACTGTGTGATGAATGGCTTCACGTCTCCTGATTCCCTGGAGAAATGCTCCAGACGGGAAAGCTGATTGCAAAAACCAGTGCTGCTGACTTGGAGTGGACTCCCTGCTGATGCACCCTGAGGCAGGTGTGCAGCAGCTTCAGGTCTTGCTGCTATGGGTGCCCCTTTATAAAACCTCTCCAACAGGAGGCCGACCTGAGAGCCTCACGTTGTCATTATCTGGTCCTGACCCTTCACTAGTTTGCTTAAACTGCAGCACAGAGTCATTAATATCTCTTCCTGCTCTGAGAGCTTTTGTCCTTGAGTGTGGAGTGTCAAATGAACAGGTGCACAGTCTGCTGTGTCCATTTTTGGCCAATTCGGTTTGTCATGAACTTGGGCACAAAAACGCAGGACACATTTGCAAGACTCACTCAGGTGTGTAGTGTGAGAAAAAGGGTTTAATCCAAAACTAGGCAGAGGTTTGTACACTGAAAGGCAGACAAAAAACAGCAGCGGTTTCCAAATCATGAGACAAAAAGCGAGGTCTAAAAACAGGCAAGAGGTTCAATACACAATGTGGCAAAATGACAAACAAGGACTGTGAAAAAGGCTCGTACAATGAACTAGCAAAGACATGAGGGAAACAGAAGGCTTAAATATAGCAGGTGGTGATGAGGGAAACGAGGAACAGGAAATGAGGTGTGGCAAACAAAAGGGAAACACACCCACACTGAAACACCAGACACAAGACAAGAGCATACAGTGAACACAAACACAAACCAAAAAACATGCAGTTCATAAAACAAAACATGCACTCAGCTCCACATGACAGAGCTCTGAGTTTTGCCAAACACTTCAAGGACACTGTTGCTAATTTTTGACTGCTTTTATGCTACTGACCTTTTTAAACTCTTTGAAAGACTACTGCCAGATCTACACTGTACTGTGTACCAAACTGCTGCCTGGAATCCATCCTGTCATGCTCGCCGGAATTGAACTCTGTGGTTTCAGACATATTCTCAGTCTAATGACAAACCTTTGAGCTTGAGCCCACAATAAACAGTTTAACTTCACTTACCGCTGATGTCAATGTCGCCCAAAATACGAGTTTCTCTGGTCTGCACCTGTATTGGTTGGAACCCAAAATGACAGAGCTGAATGATAATTACATGGAAGATCATGTCAGGTCTGGGAGCATGCGCTGGTGTCACTATGGAGCCGCCTTGGGTCATGGATGGCAACCAACAAGGCAGATGACCACAGAGTTGGATGATGTGCTGTGGTGACCACCTAACAAGTGCAGCCAACATAAGAATAAGAAGATATATCATGGAAAAAACATCACAACCACCCACTCAACAAATCTGGGGTATCTGAAAACACCCCAGATTTGCTTTGATTGGAGACACTACTGCAACTAAAACAAAATGTACTTGGGCAGGTTGAGAGTAATTAGTCACTTTGTGTATGTGGCCTGACTAACAGGAAGACGGCGGGAGTGCAGCATTTTGCACGCACAGCAATTGTAATGAAGGCGCCTTGTTAAGCAAACACAGCGGTAATGAAGAGTGGTGATTAGGGAGCAGGGCCTTAATGAGGGCGTGCTTATTGAGAGGCAGCTGGATGAAAGTGTTGCCGAGAGGGAGCGAGCGAGGTTAGGAGAGAGCTGGAGAGAGAGAAGTTATAGGCTGAGTGATGCTGCCAGAGACAATTCATTACGACTGCAGCTCTGTCAATCCCTGCTCATCTCCCGTAGCAGTAGACCACTAATGGAATTAGTCCCTGTCACATGCTCACACACACACACACACACACACACACACACACACACACACACACACACACACACACACACACACACACACACACACACACATAAAGAGAGAGAGGGAAATGCACATACACGGATACACGCTGCGTCAACATGATCGGTATGGTAGATATTTTTCTGTCACACACTTCTCTCACACTTGCAGCCCATAAATCTTCAGAGGTCAGCAGACCAGACACTTTGTGCGCTCACCATGCACAATAAAAATAACCACAAATAATCGTATTTTACAATCCACTGGAAATCTTAACCTCCATCTCATACGTGAAGAGTTTTGCAACCACCAGCTGAGTAGGACTGATACATGAAGCTACATCGCCCTGAAAGGTCAAGAGCTGAACAATCTTGCTCATACCGGGATAAAAGCCCATAAGGTTAATGCCAATTTAGAACTCTCTCAGATAAATAATTGAAGCAACATCTGTATATCCAGTGCAGCAGACGAATCTATTTATTAGGTTTTCAAGGGGCGCAGCAAAAGACAATGTCTTTGACTGAGGGCTGCTTATCTGATTTGATTGAATAGAGGTCAACACCAGCGGTCAGGCCTCAAACAAACCCCATCACCCATCCTGCCTGACCATCCCCCCACGCCTCCTTCCCTCCTGTCCACTCCCCTGGCCGCCCTTCTCCACTGAGTGAGCGGTCATTAGATTACACCAACGGTCATGACCGTAAGGATTCTCTCTCACTTTCCAGTAATCTTCATTTTCCTGAGACCCTACCAGGAGCATGCATCCCAGTGTGGAAAGAGGAGTGAAGAACCTGTCATTGTCGCATTGGTAAGACTGCAGGTTTAGTGCTCCGCAGGACTTTGCACACAGTAATTCTGGTCACCACTCATGCATGGGCTGTAGCTTGCTGCCACAGAAACCCTACAGGTCAGACATGTTCACAGAATGCCGCAACATATGCCACATCACAGTGGGATGAGATGTGTTTATGACCAACACCCCCACCGCCAAGTTCAACTCTTTCATTCAAGACTACTATGATTGGGTCAGATTGCCTAGATGACCTCATAGGTCAAGGGTGAGTGAACCCCACGGGGTTGGTGAAGAGTCAGTTCCCTAGGTCAGAGGTCAGAAGTAATATCCTGCAGCAAGTTTAGGAGCAAAAACATTGAGGAGATTCTGGGCGTGGACGGATGAGAGAGAAGGGTTTGATTCCAAATGAGGAGGGGATGTTGCAGGTGCTGTGCGAGGAAGGCTGTGGTTGGTTCTCTGCTTTGACCTCAGCAGAATGCACGCTTGACTCTAAGGTCACTGATAAATTATCTACCTACTTACCTACAACCTAGGTTATCTATCTATCTATCTATCTATCTATCTATCTATCTATCTATCTATCTATCTATCTATCTATCTATCTATCTATCTATCTATCTATCTATCTATCTATCTATCTATCTATCTATCTATCTATCTATCTATCTATCTATCTATCTACCTACCTACCTACCTACCTACCTACCTACCTACCTACCTACCTACCTACCTACCTACCTACCTACCTACCTACCTACCTACCTATCTATCTATCTATCTATCTATCTATCTATGGAGTGAGGGACTCGGGGGATCTTTTTGCGGCCAGCAGGATGTGAGCAGGGCCCTTTTTAAATCAACCACAGGACACTGTTGATTGAATAATTAATGTTCATCTTCATGTAAAAGAGAAACCTCACACTCACCACAAAAAAGAATACACTCAGGTCTCTGTTCAAACCCTGAACTGCTGTGGCAAACCATGAATACACCCTCAATTTTGGAACAAGAGCTAAAAATCTCAAATGTCGATACTGCTAGCACCCCCCCCCCCCTCTCCTCTGGATGATTTCCCGCTCAAGCCATTTCTGTCTCTCCGCCCCGATCAGTTCCCCTTTTCCCGTCCTCTTCTGGTTAGCTGTCTTTGACCTTTGGCCCCTGTGTGATCGTGCTAACGCACCACACACACCCGTGGACCCTAACAAAACTCCTGGGCACGTGCACACATGCGCACACACACAAAACCGTGATGTTTGACAGCGTGGAGAAACACAGCTGGTTTAAAACACAGTGAGATGAGGCTTTAATGTGCGTGACCAGTGACTCCTGCTGGCATTATAACGAGAACTACCAACAATGGAAACACACACAAAGAACACAATCTCATGCACACAAAGAATGATGTACAGTGCAGGACATATTGTACCACCAGAATACATACACACGTGCACACTCTGTATTTGATTTTATACAGCAAATATATTGCATCAACAATTCCATTCTCATTGTGTTTAGGCTTGTGTGAGACCGTTAGGAATTGTTTGTGTGGCATTTGTGATGAGGACACAGCAAACATCAAATCAGTTTTATTTATGTAACACCAAATCATCCATCCATCCATTTTGTAAAACCACATATTCCAGTTAAGGGTCATCCCAGATGAGAGAAGCAGCAAATCACAAAATAAACCATCCCAAACTAAACCATAACAAAGCCCATAACAACCATGAATTTTAACTCTTAATAATACTCTGAGACATCTTGAAAATTCACAATATCCCCATAACTGGTCTTCATTTTTTTTGGACAATGATGCAAACTTTGCAGAATGAATGGATTCCATGATTGCAGTTCGTGGGATGGTGAGTGATGATATATGAAGATGGTGAGCTAATACACAGCCCATCCACCGTTTTTAATCCATATTGGCTGAAAAAATTTAATTAAAGAGTAATGAACTTGAGTTTGAGCTTTCAAGGTCAGCTAAGATCATGTGACCAATAGAAAGTTGACATGACTTTCTATTAATGTTTAATAGTAACAAGAGGTCAGGACTAACCAAAAAGACAAAACATCACTACCATAGTCACTATAAAGACAGACAGACAGAGACAGAACATGAGAAGTGCAGGCATTATGGGAAGTTCCTTGGAGTACTCGGCCTATGGCAACATATCCAAGGAATTATTCAGGAACTTTGGCTCATCCCTAACTATAAGCTTTGTGAAAAAGGAATGTCTTAAGGCTCCTTTGGATAGTTGTCCTATACAAGCCATAAGGCTCATCAGGCTGATGGTTATCTCTTGATTCCATAGCGCGAAGTGGATAACACTCTATGATTTCACCTGGATGGGACGTCAGTCCCTCACAGGTTACTTCTCCAGCCAATGCCAGTACTTATTACGTCCACCAAGGACGTAATAAAATCATTGCCATTTATTTATTTATTTATGTCTCTGTTTTTCTGTTAGCAGGATTATGTCAAAAACCACTGCACAGATTTTAACAAAATTTTCACGACAGATACATATTATGTCATGGAAGAACCCATTAAATTCTGGATCAAGTTTCACTTTATATAGGCATTGAAGGATCACTGTTAGCAGGATTACGTACATCACTACTACTTCACAGATTCTCAACAAATGAGCACCACATATAGATATTAGGGCATGGAAGATTCCACTGAATTTTGGAGGTGATCCGGATCTGGATTGGTGGATGTGAGAAATCTCTGATTGCTCTTGTTTACAGTTGGGTTGACTGGGACAATTGACAGGAAGCCTGATGAACACACCTGGAATCAAACCTGGTCTACATGTTGGTTGTCCATCCCTGATCCGCCTTCTACAGAAGAGGAGGCTTTTACCTCCCATTCTACTATTCTAAAAATACAAACACATACACATACAAAGGCACAATGAATTTATTCACACAATTCAACAATCCGTTCCCCCAGTCATACACACAGTACATGTGCACATATAATGCATGCAGTCCTTGCAGAATCACTCTTGGTACTCTTGTGTGTGTATGTGTATGTGTGTGTGTGCAGCCTTCACAGTGAAACACTGCACCGCAGAGAGATTGGAATCAATACTTTGTGCTCCATCATTTGTCACATCTTTACAAGGCTGAAACCATCTGAACACCAGTCTATTCTACTTTGGTGTCATTGATCAAATTGCCCCACCTTGCAGTCATGCACACACATGTACACACACTCGGACACAAAACATATTTCATATGCACACATGATTCTCTAAACTTCCAGGGTCTCATTAAGAATATCATGATGTCACCTGAACATTAACAAGGCAGAATCGTAGCCAAGATTCACTGCGCAGGTGTTGTTTGGAATCAGTGGAAACAAAGCACTGTGATGCCTTTTTTACGGCCCCTTCACACATAACACAAAGTTGGGCGAAAGAAGCAAAAATTGGCTGAAAAAGGTGGAAAAAACTGAATGGGGGAACCATGAAAAAATTCCACCTGCTATCGGGAGGGACATACGGTCGGACAGGCATGAACAATCCCATGGCAACGGTTTCGTGCATGCTCGTGCGCACGCACATGAACACACTGTGAGCACGTGGGAGGTGTAATATCACATCGTGCACACAGCAGCGGAGCAATTAGATGCTGGACATATTTACATAAATGAATGAGAATCAACGAGAGTTTAAGGTCAAAATAATGAGCACAGAACATCAGAACAACAATGGTTGTACTGTTTAATCATGTTCCTGGTCATGATTCTATTCTCACTATAAACAAAACAAAACAAAAAAACACACCAAAACAAACAAACAAAAAAAACCTCCACAATAATTAATATTTATTTCCTGTTATAAAGAGTGGACAATACAAGTATTATCCTTCTGTTCTTCTGTACATGAACCATGGATGTAAGCAAGAAAGTAATGAAGTGATATGATTGAATGCTCACATCGTGGACACATCAGCGGCTCTGCATGTCCAGCTGTCCAGCGTGCGGAACGCCGAAGGACACCACGTCATGTGGACCACAACTCACGTGGTGGATGTGACATTTTGATCGGCAGCTGTGTGTTCACATGATCAGACGGATATCTTCACATGGGGCAGCCTGGCTGATGACGTCTGCACTGACGCACTGGCTGTTGACCATGGTGCAAAAGTGATATGTGTTTTTATTTATTACCGTGTGAGGATAGCATGCTTACATGTGGTCATCGTGGTGGGGAGATGCTGGTGGTCATGGCACGATATGTGTTCTCCAGCTGCAAGTTGTGAGTACACAGTGGTCAGCTGTTCAGCATGGACATGACAGCCGTTCAGATGCACACTGTGCTGGACAGCGATTGCACTCCAGCCACCTGACGATGTTGGCTCATGGTGTGGGGGAGGGGGAGTGACATACTTGCACACAATTTGTGTTGCAAGAGGAGGGCAGACTTGCATGCCATTTGTGTTTCGGGGGGATGGAAGAATGGCACACTCACACGCCATTTGTGTTGCTGGGTAACACACACGTGGGGCACTTAGAACATGTGGGGCCATTTGCACAGCCAGCTCAAACGTGCTCGCCTGCTCTCTATTTTTGTGCTGGCAGCGTGAATGGCCGCACCTTTTCTAAGTGCCCCATGAGTGGTGTTGGATGTACGTGGGTGGCTCCTGAACTCTGGCCGAGAGTGGGTCAAATGGCCGATCATCCAGTATTTGCCAACATTCAGCCACTGGTGTGAAGGCTGCCTCGGTCGCGCCATTCAGCTACGGTTCGACGTGGCCGATGATTTCATGCAGCTCCTTGGCACGATATGTCCGACCTGCATTCAACATGCCATGCGAATTTTCCAAGCATGATCAGATGACAGTGCGACCTCACCTTGCCCACCGTTCAAATATGTTTCCGGCATGAGCAGCACACAAATGTAGAGTTCATGTGCTGTCCCCAAATGCATGCGGCGACTGCTGTACGAGGCGTTCGAGTGTGGCTGTGATTTTCCATGACTGCCATTCGAATCCTCCTTCATGCGCCATTCTGCCTCACTCATGTTATGCGTGAAAGGGCCCTTAATTATGTAACATGTCAGATGCACATTTCATCACACTTGATTTATTTGTTCCTGTTTATAGCATTTCCTCCTTCATCTATTCCATATGACTACTGCTTTTAAAATTCCATTTTCCAAATAGATTTTATTTGATCCTCATTGCTGACCTTTGATCATGTTTCTCAGCTTTGATTCCAGTCACTGAACATGGAGCCTAATTGGTAAATTTCGGACCTTTGATTCTGTTCAGCCAATTTTGATTTTGATCTTTGATCCTGATTGTTAATCTTTTATTATGTTTCTCAACTTTGATTCCAGTCACCAAACTTACATCTTCAATCTTGAATGCTCATCTTTGATCATGCTCTGACCTTTAATGCTGACTGCTGATTTGAGATATTGATTGCTGATTTGCAATTGCTTCAAACAAAAGAATTAAGATCAAAACATAAGGATTCAGGAAAGCAGATTCCTGTCCCTGTGAAATCAGATTTTTGAGGTTCTGCTATTAACCTATAAAATTACTCACGGACTACCACCTCCCTACTTAGCTGACCTAATTAAACTCTATGTACCAGCCTGGGCTCTGTGTTCTCAGGGTGCAGGACTACTTTGTGTCCCTCGGTGGAATAAAGTCTAAATAAAAAGTCTACGGGTCACAGAGCTTTCCCTTGTCATGCCCCTGCTTGTGGAATGATCTCTGTGTGTCAATAAAACAGTCAGATTCTGTAGAGACTTTCAAGTCCAGACTTAAGATGCATTTATTCTCGCTGTCGTATGGCTAGCATACTGGCATAGTACGTTACTATGCTTTTTACTCTTCTAAATTCATTTTCTTAGTAAACAGAGTGGGTCTTAGCCTCAACTTTATCTAAAGTCTGGGTCAGTTAGTGAAGCTTCGGACTAGTGGTGGTGATCACCTTAGTATTTCTTCTGCTTTCCTGTTGCTTAATGCTGATGAATTATACCTTCAGTGTCGTTTTTCTGGCCGACTGATTCTGTTTCCTTTTTCTGTCTGTCAGAGATGCGGCTGAATCCACGTGCTGGATTTGATGATTTCTGGAACAGACGTGGAACGGACTGCTGCATGAACAGATCCAACGAGTGAATCGATGACCCCGATTCCCCCCCGACGATGGAATGGATGCCTTCTTGGACTCTCATCAATTGTTGTTGTGTTGTATTCTGTATTGTAAACCTTTTTGGTAGAATGGCCTAAGCAGAGGGTCACCCCTTTGAGTCTGGTCTGCTTGAGGTTTCTTCCTCAAATCATCATTGGGAGTTTTTCCTTACCACTGTCGCCTATGTGCTTGCTCCAGGGGTTGGTAAGGTTAGACTTTACTTGTATGAAGCGTCTTGAGGCAGCTTTGTTGTGATTTGGTGCTATATAAACTAAATTAATTAAAACTGAAATGAATTGAAAATTGAACTGAGTTGAACTGAATTAAATTGAAATTGAATTGGTTCTGCCCTAAACCAAATCTGCAGCAAAGTCTAATCTTTCTTGTTCCATGCACCACCCTTCCTCCAAATTCCATTAAAATTGATTCATTGGGTTTTGTGTAATCTTTCTAACAAAGAAACAAACAGATTCTAATGATCAAATAAGCTCCTTGGTAATAATTGTACTAATGATTAAATTTTTATTTTAACATTAATTTGTCCACCTTTAGTCTCCTTTAGCCTGCTAAATGTAGCTTATTAAGGTTAACCAGGAGGCCAGTTCAACATTTTCCTCATCATTGTGATCCATGTTTCATTGTTGCTAAAGTCTTGTGTGTATTCTGTTGGAAAGATAGTTTGACTAATGGTCCTGATTGAAAGTAAAATGTGCTTCTTCTCATTATGTTGGATGTATCTCCTCTGTTTTTGACATTGACAGTGGGGCCTTCATAGGAACTTCGACACATAGTCAGTCTGAGACTTGTAGTTATGTTTAAGTATTGGTTCAATTAAAATGGACAGTTGTGCTCCGGTGCTGTTACGCTCTCTAATTCACACCTCATAGATACATTATTGTAATGATTTTTCTTAGTGAACATAACAATGAAAAGAACATTTTGTTTAATGGTACAAATGTACAGCTTCCCAGTGTGAGGTTGTGTTGTATGTGTTGTGTATTTCTTCATTTAAAACTTCACTTTGTGGTCGATTACTTGGTTTGTACAACTTTTTGACATCCACCTGTACATGGGAAATGTAACACTGGAGATTTATCTGTTCCATTCCATACTGAACCTGACCAACTTTTATCGAGTCAATAATGACTACAGTAATGTTGTTCTCTTTACATGTCCACAGAAATTGTGCCAACAGAAAATTGTCAGCCCCTGTAATATCAGTATAATGTACATTACTTGACCAGTCAGTCTGTTGTTTCTAATGGGCTGTTAAATTAACCTTCAGTTCATGATCTTTTACTGAAGCAACTGCCTGAAAGTCAATACGTAAACAAGGTACTTTTCTCTTTGCTCAACTTTTCTGTTACTGCCAATGAGAACAGTAACTTGAATCAACTGTTTATAGCTATCCATCTCATACGGTTGCTGAAGCGGCATTAGCATGCATGCTAGCTAGTATCCAAACAAACAGACATACTGTGTAACATAGGCATAGCATATCGCTAATATAACTGTTTGACCATCAGACAGGTAGGAGACGACTTCCATTTATGTGACACGACATATGTCCCGATGAACCCTGATGCATAATATTTTACAGAAAGATATACTTATTTTCCAGCATAGAGAAACCACTATCTCTACAATTTGTCAGTCCTTCTTGTGAAAGATATTGTGTCTTTGCTAACATCTAAGCTTCCATAGTAAAACTAAAAACTTTATTTTTTGCAGATTGTGAAAAGCATATTGTACTCCCCCCACATTGTAAAGTACTTTTCTGTAAGAGCTTTGACTGAGTGCACGTTGAGTACTGTATGTAACAGGATCTTGGAAATTTCTGTCAGATTACTCCACTAACCAATTTTCTTGAACTCTGTGGTAACATTTCAAAAAGCCAGATATGACTTTATTCAATTCATCCATAAATGATAAAGCAATTTGGCCCCCGCTGCATTCTCCTGTCTTTTACACACACACACACACACGCACGCACGCACGCACGCACGCACGCACGCACGCACGCACACACACACACACACACACACACACACACACTTACATACAACGTAGTGTAAGTGCAGTTAATCCAGACAGTTGTGCAGTAAGCGTCCTCTTGAGGAGGATCTTATTCAGCTGGGTTTTCTGGGAAGTTTAAGCATCACTTAAGCCTGGAGGATAGAACTGAAACATTGCAGGGGCAGATCAAATGATTTGTGTTACTTGTCATCATAACATCATAGCACCACATTCAAGACTGTACAAGTTCAAATTAATAAAGAACAGATTATAAAGTATCATTTCTCCGTGACTGCATTTTGTGGTGCAATATGCACCAAACTGCAGGAAATGGCACCTGAAAATTCTGAATTTTCTCTGCGGGTGGGGGGGGCACATGCCCCCAGACTCCCTATGGAAGTACAACCGGAAAGGCTTTTTAAGACATGTGACCTTCATCATGAATATATATTTATATGCCAGGCCCTCGGTGTCCTTCATTTTCCATCTGAAGAACACTGGTCTGAGGGCTGCTTGTAAGTTACCTATGAGGCTACCGCCTCTAACCAAACATCTCACATGACCCTTAATTGGAATAAGGGAGTACAAAAAATGAAGAAATTAATGAAAGAATGAACAATTGGCACTAAACTTGGCACACATTTGGAGGTGTGTTCTAGAACTACTCAGCAAGTTCAAATTTGCCAAAAGTCAATCACTGGGCCTAAAATCATGTCTGCCCGTCTGATGGCCAACTCCTCTCGTCAGCCTTTTGCTGATTTCTACTAAACTTGGTATGACATTGAAGGCTGACCATGAAACCGCCCTTAAAGAATTCATTTTGGCCAAGGTTAAGGAAATCAAATGAGGCACACATTTAGGCTGATTTCAGAATTTCTCAGAATTTCATCTTCAACCACTTACTCCAATTAAGGGTCACAGGGGGCTGGAGCCTATCCCAGCAGTCATAGGGCATGAGGCGAGGTACACCCAGGATGCCCACTCTAGCGCAGGGCTACATATAGACAAACAAACACATTGGGCCTCATGTATCAACGTTGCGTGCTTGTGGTGTAAATTTCCGGTGTAAATTTGAAGTACACCAAAGTTGCCGTGACATGTATCAAGCAGTGCGCACCTGCCCATTTCCGGCATACGCCCGACGTGACCTTGATATATGCGGCGGGTGAAAACAATCATAATTATAATGAACACGCCCATAAATATTCAGACTCCGCTTCAGACACACCCTCATTTCACGACATGGAAGCCAGGAAGACGGCAAAGAAAACAAACTTCACCAATCACGACGCGTGCCAACAGAGCGTCAAAAGCGGCCGTCGTATTAATTGTTTTGTAGTATAATCAAAAAAGTGTTATTCTCTTTTCACGTCAATAATTCTTGACATGTGGATATTTGCTAGCTCAATTAATAAGACACGCCTTATTTGTCAGGTTTCTGTATTTTTTAAATTATTTATTTATTTTATGTTAACAAACGAATGGAGAAAACAAAACCTGATTGCAGCACGGGTGAAGGGAATGACAACACTACAGTTGTAATGATCAATTTCATTGTCTAAAACGATCACACCACATAAAGTTAAGCTCAGCGCTGCTCTGGCTCCAGGCTCGAAGTCTGGAGAAAAAGGCGAGCAGCGCTTTCTTTGCGGTCAGCGCTGTGGCCATGGATCGTGCGCCATAGACCAACATAATTAATTATTATGTAGTATAATCAAGAAAGTGTTATGTAACATATGCATTGATTTGTATAATGACACTGTTTATCATGTTGATCATTTTCATTTTTATGTGGATTCCAGTGCTGGTTCATTTTGGTGTATAATTTACACCACCTCTAGACCTGGTGTATATTTTCAGCGTACGCCAACGACCACATTGATAAATACCAAGTAGCGCAGCCATTTTGGCGTACATGTTGTATGGCTGGGGTGCCTGGCTGCCTTTTGTTTCTGTCTTCTGTTCTCTGTGTTATGTGTCGGACGCAGCCCGGAGAACCGACCAGCGTTTGAAGGACCCAGTATAAAATAAGCAGAGCACGGTACAAAGGATAACAGAGTTTAATGAACATAACAGTGCTGTGAAAAAAGTGCGCGGTCTGGCGTGGTGGTTTTGCGGTGCGCTCCCAGCAGCGCTAACGGTCCAGAGCCAGAACCAATTCGGACCCAAGGACCCCGCCGACACCCCCCAGGTGGCCGCGACAAACCGAGTCTGTGAAAGAAGGAATCATTATGTGAGTCCACACTCAACACAGAGAGAACGCTCAAAGGTGCACAAACAGCAAACACTTCCTGGCTTAATTACTAATCAGCTTCCCACCCTGCAGGCATGGAACACCCAGTTCACAAAACTCCACTGCAGTGGAAGCTGATTACACGACCAACATACAGCTCAATATAATAAGGTGTGAGGGACACCACATTTACTGACTGTATAAATGTTAGTCACAAAATCTAACGTACCTCAGGAAGTGTGCTGACGAGCATGAGACCTCACCCCCTCCTCTTTCACAGACCATGCATCAAACCTGGACGTTCTCTGCATCCACTGATGATGAGATGGCTCCCGAGACGACGATCTCACCCGTCTGGTCACAAGGTCGAGTCTCTGGCAAATACACACTGTGTACTCCAGTCTTAAATGCCACCATGTTCCAATCCATGTAGATGCACCACAGCTGTGAGTCCTGACGAGCCGCAGGTGATCAGCCTCAGGTGATCAGGGTGAGGTCCTGATAAACTCAGCTACACAGCCACTCAGTCCCAAATGCAAGCCACCTGGAAGGAAAAACAAAAGACAGGACAAAAGACAGAAACAAAAAGGCAGCCAGGCCTCCCAGCCATACAACAGTACCCCACCCTCACGGGAAGCCTCCCGGCGACCACATAAACCTGGCCCAGGAGAAACACCCCCCTCCAGGGACCATGGCTGGAAACCGTATCCGCATTCATCTTCCAACAGAATCTTCATCTAACAGAACGGTTGATGTCTTCTCCTCTGGCTGCATCTTTGCCCTTGTTTCTATCAGTCAATTAGCACAGGTGTGGCCAGGAGTTCTTGAACCTGTGCGGTCAGCCTTTGTCCAACCATGTTCACAGTCTGATTAGTCATAAAACAAAAAAGACAAACACAAACAACCAAAACACCCCCCCCTCCCCAGGGGACCGTCCCATCAAACCCCGGGAAGAGGAGAAAAGAAAAACACAACCCAAACTTAAGCTTACGAATAAAAATGCTAACACCCCCCCCCCTCCCCAGAGGACCGTTCCATCAAACCCCGGGAAGGGGAGAAAAGAAAAACAACCCAAACTTAAGCTAGCAAATAAAACACTAACACCCCCCCCCCCCTCCCCAGAGGACCGTTCCATCAAACCCCGGGAAGGGGAGAAAAGAAAAACAACCCAAACTTAAGCTAACACATAAAAACACTAACACCCCCCCCCCCCCCCAACGACATGTAGGGACCAACACCCCCCAGAGGACATCCCACCAGCTCCAGGAGTAATAACCACAGCCGAGGTCCCTCTGGGATCCAATGTCACCCACGGGGACTCCCAGCGCCTCCCAGAGGACCATTCCATCAACCCCAGGAGACGCCTCCCCTCATGACCAACGGACCCAGCCCCGGCCGTCTATGGCTAGATGGACCCACAGCCCTTTCCCCCCCAGAGGACACCACAGTCAAACCCTGAGGGCGGAAACTGGGGGGAAAAACAAAAGGAGAAAAAAAAAACATACAAACAAAACAACCCCAACCCCACCCCCTTGGCGCAGTGGAAACTGGAAGCACGTCCAGTGTCACCAACCGTGACTATACCCCAGAAGCCAACTGGGAGGAGTGGAACAGCGGTTATGGCAGACGGCACAAAACGGCGCCACTCCTCCGACCTCCAAACCAGCCACCAGCTGCGGGTATATCCCACTGCCCCAAACCTCAGCCACGCCGATGGCAGACGGCTCAAAGGCGCGCTGAAGCCGGAGGTGGAACAGGGAATCAACAAACAAAAACACCCCCCCCCCCAGGTGCAGAGGTTACCTGGGAAATGCCCAGCATAACCAAACTGCACCACTCCAGCAACGCCGACACTATGGCTCACACGGCTGGAGCCAGAGGAGAAGAGAGGGAACAAAAAGAAAATACCCCAAACCCCCCCTCCCCTCCCGGGTGCAGAGGTTACCTGGGAAACGCCCAGCATAACCAAACTGCACCACTCCAGCAACGCTGACTCTACGGCTCACCCGGCTGGAGTCAGAGGAGAAGAGAGGGCATAACAAAAAACAAAACAAAAAAAAAGAAAAAAGAAAAAACAACCCAATTACCCCCCATCACCCCCCAGGGGACCGTCCCATCAAACCCTGGGGAGGTGAAACTAAAAGAAATAAAAGAAAGACTAACAGACTAACATAAAGTTGCTTGGGTCCTGTTTTGTTGCTCCAAACAGGCTGCAGGGTCACAACCCCAGACACTAATAGTGGAAAACAAAAAATAAAATCCAACTCAAAAAACACCCACAAGAAACGAACCAACACAAAACTAATCAGTGGTTTATACCGTCAAGCTCAAACAAATCGAACACACCTGTTCCAACTTAAGAGCTTAACGGTAATGTGACTCAGTCACCACAAGAGGGAGCCAGAGTGCTAAAAATGAAAAACCCTCTTTGGTGACAGAGAAAACAAACGAGCTGCTTTTCTGTGCGCAACTGTGAGCAACACACAACCAAAAATGTGATTCAACTAAATAACACCGGAGCTGACACAACAGACGCAGTAGCTATCATTACCCGGGGAAACGGGGCTACGACTGTAACACAGGAAGCACCGCGACCCGTGCCACAGAGCTCCGCCGTGCGCGTTCACCCATTACAGACCCACTCCTGCAGCTCCCGTTTAAACCTCTTATCCGGTCGAAGTGTGACGCGAAGCCGTCGCCAGTCACACTCCACCACGACCCACGGATAAGGCACAAACACAGGAACACGGCTGCATGAGCGCTCAAATCAGTATTCAGTAATGGGTTCTCCAATGCGCACCAGCCGGGCGGAGAGCACCCGCAACTGATCCGGATAACTTCTGAACGTCTGCTGCCGCCTTCCCGGCGCATTACCGTCTCTGCTACCGCTGGGTCCGCGATGTTTGGCCAGAGACTACTGTTATGTGTCGGACGCAGCCCGGAGAACCGACCAGCGTTTGAAGGACCCAGTATAAAATAAGCAGAGCACGGTACAAAGGATTACAGAGTTTAATGAACATAACAGTGCTGTGAAAAAAGTGTGCAGTCTGGCGTGGTGGTTTTGCGGTGCGCTCCCAGCAGTGCTAACGGTCCGGAGCCAGAACCAATTCGGACCCAAGGACCCCGCCGACACCCCCCAGGTGGCCGCGACAAACCGAGTCTGTGAAAGAAGGAATCATTATGTGAGTCCACACTCAACACACAGAGAGAACGCTCAAAGGTGCACAAACAGCAAACACTTCCTGGCTTAATTACTAATCAGCTTCCCACCCTGCAGGCATGGAACACCCAGTTCACAAAACTCCACTGCAGTGGAAGCTGATTACACGACCAACATACAGCTCAATATAATAAGGTGTGAGGGACACCACATTTACTGACTGTATAAATGTTAGTCACAAAATCTGACGTACCTCAGGAAGTGTGCTGACGAGCGTGAGACCTCACCCCCTCCTCTTTCACAGACCATGCATCAAACCTGGACGTTCTCTGCATCCACTGATGATGAGATGGCTCCCGAGACGACGATCTCACCCGTCTGGTCACAAGGTCGAGTCTCTGGCAAATACACACTGTGTACTCCAGTCTTAAATGCCACCATGTTCCAATCCATGTAGATGCACCACAGCTGTGAGTCCTGACGAGCCGCAGGTGATCAGCCTCAGGTGATCAGGGTGAGGTCCTGATAAACTCAGCTACACAGCCACTCAGTCCCAAATGCAAGCCACCTGGAAGGAAAAACAAAAGACAGGACAAAAGACAGAAACAAAAAGGCAGCCAGGCCCCCCCAGCCATACAACACTCTGTCTTTTGTTTTTCCTTCCAGGTGGCATGCGTTCAGGACTGAGTGGCTGTGTGGCTGAGTTATTAGGACCTCACCCTGATCACCTGAGGCTGGTCATGTGCAGCTCGTCAGGACTCACAGCTGTGGTGCATCTTTATGGATTGGGGCATGGTTGCATTTAAGTCTGGAGTACACAGTGTGTATTGGCCAGAGACTCGACCTTGTGACCAGACGGGTGAGATCATCGTCTAGAGAGCCATCTCATCATCATGGATGCAGAGACCGTACCAGGTTTGATGCCATGGTCTGTGAAAGAGGAGGGGGTGAGGTCACACGCTCGTCAGCACATTTCTTGAGGTACTTTAGGTTTTGTGACTAACATGAGTACAGTCAGTAGATGTGGTGTCCCTCACACCTTATTATATTGAGCTGTTATGTTAGTCGTTTAATCAGCTTCCACTGCAGTGGAGAATTGAACTGGGTGTTCCATGCCTGCAGGGTGGCAAGCTGATTGGTGATTAAGCCAGGAAGTGTTTGCTGTGTATGTACACCTTTGAGTGGTCTCTCTGTGTGTGGAGTGGTGGACTCACATGATGGTTTCTTCTTTCACAGACTCGGTTGGTCGTGGCCACCTGGGGGGTGTCGGCGGGGTCCTTGGGTCCGAACTGTTCTGGCTCCGGACCGTTTGTGCTGCTGGGAGCGCACCGTCTTTCCACCTCGCCAGACCGCGCACTTATTTGTTTGTAATTCAGCACTCACTGTTATTAAATTCTGTTATCCTTTGAACCGTGCTCTGCTTATTTTATACTGGGTCCTTCAAACGCTGGCCGTGCCTCCGCCCGCGTCCGACACATAACAGTACACCCCATATAAGCTCAAATATTGCCGTACGCAACATTGATACATGAGGCCCATTGAAACCACCTACAGGCAATTTAAAGTTTCTAATTCACCTAACCTGTGTGTCTTGTGGGATGTGGGAGGAAGCTGGAGCACCCAGAGGGAACCCACGCAAACACGGGGAGAACATGCAAACTCTACAGAGAAAGGCCCCAGGTGGGAATCAATCCACAACTTTCTTGCTGTGAGGCAACAGTGCTAATCACTAATCCACCGTGCCGCCTACCTAGTAACTTGAGAGAAATAATAATTTCCCCCCAAAGATCTACCCTTTGATCAAGAGTCACTCCAAATTTCTTCTTTTGCTCCAAGCCAGGATCACCATTTTGAACAAGTCAAATATTTTTAAAGGAATTCCGCTAATAATCCATTCAAATGAAGGTCTTGTGTTAGACCATAACAATCCTTAATGATAACAAAAATATGTGTGTGCTTAATTTATGCCACAGAAATGATGGTCTGCTCTGTGTCAGCCTGATCCTGTCAGATCTCAGAAGCTAAGCAGAGCAGGATCTGGTTAGTAGTTGGATGGGAGACCTCTTTGGAACACCAGCGGCTGGAGTTGCGTCAGGAAGGGCATCGTGTGTAAAACTTGTGCCAAATACCAATGCGGATCTGGCTGTATCCGCTGCGGCGACCCCGAACAAAACTGGGAGCAGCCGAATGAACAACAACATCTGGCAGACAATTTTATAATTTATTGTCATCATTGTGATCTATTTGTGATTTTGCTGATGGATCACCACCATCCATTTAGTACTGCTGCTGGCTGGAAAGACAGCAAAGTATAAACAACTTGTAGTAAAAAAGAACATCTTAAAGTAACACTAATGATAGAGCTGATTTAACACTATAAGACTTTTATTAACTCTACTTGGAGAGGGCTCAAATGTAGTCTGTTTGACTCTGCAAAATTTACTGTAAACTTTATACTGTAGCTTATTCTAAATCCAGGCACTACTAAAGGTAAGCATCTCTGTAATTCCTCAGTGCAATATTCAGAGCAGGTCTTTGATCTGCCCTCAGGCTTGCTTGTAGCTATTTCCTAATGAGAGGTGAGCCATTGATCATATATTTGCTCTTTGGATTTATTTAGGTTATATACATTTAGAAGATTTTGCAGATGTAGAATTAATGATCAAATGGACAAAGCTGGAAAACATCAAAGATGAGGGACACAGGATATCAGTCATCCATTTTCATCACTCACCACCAGCTACTCAAACATACGGTATCAGTGCACTGCCTGTCAACCTGGAGTTAGCAGATGTCCAATATTTATTTGTTTATTTATTTTGTGCATGTGAAGGTACAGCGTTCAGCACAAGCAACATCTTTTCTGCATTTTCATGCACACACAAAACAAGCAGTTTGAGGTTAATTTAAAGTTATAGGGCAACTGAGCTTTTTAAGATTTAAGGCAATAAAAAAATTTTTACCGGCACACTAGAATTTTATTCATTAGGCTTTAAATAGGGGATTCATAATATACTGTAACATTACCAACACAATCAAAATTTGAATTGTCATGAGAAAATTAGTAAAAAGTTCCCCTGAAGGGAAAAATTTCAAAAGAGCAGACGGCCTTGAACTACAGTGCATCTGGAATACTTTCCAGATGCACTGTAGTTCAAGGCTGCATTTGATACTGTGGATCATCATATTTTGCTCGATAGGTTGGAGAATCTTTTTGGGATTACTGGAAGTGCCCTTGCATGGTTGATGTCATATCTTTCCAGTCATTCTCAATGTGTCTTGTATAATGGCACTACCTCTGACCTTGGTGACATGAGATTTGGGATTCCACAGGGATCCGTTTTAGGCCCCTTGCTTTTCTCGCTGTATGTAGCACCCCTTGGGCGTATACTACTGATGATACTCAGTTGTACATGCCGATAACTGCGGGAAATCTCACTCTCATAAAATCCCTGGAGGACTGTCTTCTATCAGTGAGAAGTTGGATGTCTAGTAACTTCCTACTTTTAAACTTTGATAAGTCTGAAAAGATGGTTCTTGGTCCAGCGAGACATTGGCATCAGTTTGACCAGCTGGCGCTTGGCCTGAGTTCGTGTGTTATACATCATACAGACAAAATGAGGAACCTTGAGGTAATTTTTGCTCCCACGCTGTCTTTTGACCTCCACATCAGGGATGTTACTAGGACTGCTTTTTTCCATCTGCAAAATATAGCGAGGATCCGCCCCATCCTGTCTATGGCTGATGCTGAGACCCTGATTCATGCTTTTGTTTCTTCTAGACTAGATTATTGTAATGTTCTATTTTCAGGGTTACTGCAGTCCAGCATTAGGGGAATGCTGCCGCCAGATTTTTGACACGTAGCAGAAGGTCTGAACATATCACACCCATTTTGGCATCTTTGCACTGACTCCCTGTCTCTGTGAGAGCAGATTTTAAGGTTTTGTTATTGACTTATAAGGTTGTTCATGGACTGGCGCCATCTTATCTGGCTGATCTGGTGGAACTCTACGTGCCGGCCCGGGCTTTGTGGTCGCAGGATGCGGGACTTCTCTGTGTTCCCAGGGTGAGGAAGAAGTCAGCAGGTCAAAGAGCCTTTTCTCATCCTTCACCCACCCTGTGGAACAGTCTTCCTACGACCGTGAGGCAGTTGGAGTCCGTGGACATTTTTAAGACAAGACTGAAAACCCATTTTTATTCTCTTTCTTATGAATAGTTTTTTATTTTTTTAAAATCTGTTTTATTCTTTACTTTAATTATGTATTTGAAATTTGTTATTCATTTTTAATTATTTATTTAAATTTTATGTTGAATTGCTCCATGTAAGGCACCTTGAGACGGCTTTTGCTGTGATTTGGCGCATTATAAGCTAATTAAATTGAATTGAACTGAATTATTCACAGCACTTCACTTTTTCCACATTTTGTTATGTTACAGCCTTATTCCAAAATGGAGTAAATTATTTTTTTCCTTCAAATTTCCACTCACAACACCCCGTAATGACAATATAAAAAAATGTTTTTTTAATTTTTTGCAAATTTATTAAAAATAAAAAACTAAGAAACCACACGTACATAAGTATTCACACCCTTTGCTCAATACTTTGTTGATACACCTTTGGCAGCAATTACAACCTCAAGTGTCCTTGAATATGATGCCATAACATTGGCACACCTATCTTTGGGCAGTTTTGTCCATTCCAATGGTTGAGACCCAAACAGTTAATAACAGTGACATCATAGAGGGCTTCCACAGACCTGAGCAAAGCATTATGGGAAGCATATGGTGGCAGCCAATCAGAGAAGAGAGGTACAAGATGAGATATACAACCCTTGGCAAAAATTATGGAATCACTGGCCTCGGAGGATGTTCATTCAGTTGTTTAATTTTGTGGAAAAAAAGCAGATCACAGACATGACACAAAACTAAAGTCATTTGAAATGGCAACTTTCTGGCTTTAAGAAACACTATAAGAAATCAAGAAAAAAAAAATTGTGGCAGTCAGTAACGGTTACTTTTTTAGACCAATCAGAGGGAAAAAAAAATATGGACTCACTCAATTCTGAGGAATAAATTATGGAATCACCCTGTAAATTTTCATCCCCAAAACTAACACCATCATCAGCATCAAATCAGATCTGCTTGTTAGTCTGCATCTAAAAAGGAGTGATCACACCTTGAAGAGCTGTTGCACCAAGTGGACTGACATGAATCATGGCTCCAACACGAGAGATGTCAATTGAAACAAAGGAGAGGATTATCAAACTCTTAAAAGAGGGTAAATCATCACGCAGTGTTGCAAAAGATGTTGGTTGTTCACAGTCAGCTGTGTCTAAACTCTGGACCAAATATAAACAACATGGGAAGGTTGTTAAAGGCAAACATACTGGTAGACCAAGGAAGACATCAAAGCGTCAAGACAGAAACCTTAAAGCAATATGTCTCAAAAATCAAAAATGCACAACAAAACAAATGAGGAACGAATGGGAGGAAACTGGAGTCAACGTCTGTGACCGAACTGTAAGAAACTGCCTAAAGGAAATGGGATTTACATACAGAAAAGCTAAATGAAAGCCATCATTAACACCTAAACAGAAAAAAACAAGGTTACAATGGGCAAAGGAAAAGCAATCGTGGACTGTGGATGACTGGATGAAAGTCATATTCAGTGATGAATCTCGAATCTGCATTGGGCAAGGTGATGATGCTGGAACTTTTGTTTGGTGCCGTTCCAATGAGATTTATAAAGATGACTGCCTGAAGAGAACATGTAAATGTCCACAGTCATTGACGATATGGGGCTGCATGTCAAGTAAAGGCACTGGGGAGATGGCTGTCATTACATCATCAATAAATGCACAAGTTTACGTTGATATTTTGGACACTTTTCTTATCCCATCAATAGAAAGGATGTTTGGGGATGATGAAATCATTTTTCAAGATGATAATGCATCTTGCCATAGAGCAAAAACTGTGAAAACATTCCTTGCAAAAAGACACATAGGGTCAATGTCATGGCCTGCAAATAGTCCGCATCTTAATCCAATTGAAAGTCTTTGGTGGAAGTTGAAGAAAATGGTCCATGACAAGGCTCCAACCTGCAAAGCTGATCTGGCAACAGCAATCAGATAAAGTTGGAGCCAGATTGATGAAGAGTACTGTTTGTCACTCATTAAGTCCATGCCTCAGAGACTGCAAGCTGTTATAAAAGTCAGAGGTGGTGCAACAAAATACTAGTGATGTGTTGGCGCGTTCTTTTGTTTTTCATGATTCCATAATTTTTTCCTCAGCATTGAGTGAGTCCATATTTTTTTTCCCCTCTGTTTGGTCTAAAAAAGTAACTGTTACTGACTGCCACAATTTTTTTTTCCTGATTTCTTATAGTGTTTCTTAAAGCCAGAAAGTTGCCATTTGAAATGACTTTAGTTTTGTGTCATGTCTGTGATCTGCTTTTTTCTACAAAATTAAACAACTGAATGAACATCCTCTGAGGCCGGTGATTTCATAATTTTTGCCAGGGGTTGTAGATGAAATGTTCTCATGTAAATGAATTTGTATTTTAGATGATGTCTTGTTAGTGTAGAAAAGCTCAACCAGGGACGGGAGTTGAAAATTTGCAGTACTCTGTGTGCATCGCATCAGCTGTAAGCTTTGTTTTGTAGCTATGTTGATTGCATTGTCCCTGTCAAATAAATAAAGATAAAGATAAAGACAATGACATGTTCTGGCTCCTAATCCAACATGGTGGAAATCACTCTGAAAAAGTGGCATTTCTGTATAAATTTAAGATGTTTCTCATATATTATGTAACCTCTATAGTGAGAAATAAACACTTCTAAAATGAAAAACGCTGTATTTGTAAAGTGATAACACCTCTGAAGTTATTTACAAGACATCTCACAGATATCTTTGTCACGCATCGCAGCAAGGTAATTATAGTCTTTTCAAAAGCTCACACACACACACACACACACACACACACACACACACACACACACACACACACACACACACACACACACACACACACACACACACACACACACACACACACACACCACACGCGCGCGCCCTGAACCAGACGGCATTAAATAGAAAAGAAAGTATTCATTGTGGAATTCCCCCCCCCCAGATAAATATGTTCTCTTGACTAAAATGAGGTGTCATTTTACAAGATGTTTCTAAAATAAATTGACATTATAATCCTTGGATTTCAGGAGACACTATATTTGTCAGTTTACTGAAATGTGGGTGGCCCTATATCTTTAAGTTATTCACTAGAATGCAAGATTTTGTTATTTTCTGGGATACTGAGTCTTGTGGACCCATTTTCTACTTGGTGTAAAATATTGCACAACCCAGCCACTTGGCATGGCAAAATTCCACCTGGCAACAATAAAAGCAAACATGAAATAATCAAGGCTGAAATTCTCCTGTACTTGTTAATGCAGATACAAATACTATAAATGTCCCTTTTCACAGTCTTCAAATATAAAGTAACAGCTTTAACAACAAACACAAAAAATAAGGCACAAAGTTTGTTTGAGTCGTCTGGACCATTGCCACACGACAGTGGAGACACAGTAACTACATAACAAGTTAAAGTGATTGTAACACCTTTGACCGCTGGGACTGTGAGTGAACATCTCACACCTCGTCTTTACCCCACCTGGAACAAGATGACAGGCTTTCTCCATTTACACCCATTGATTCTGTCCCTGACATGTGTTTCAGTCTTGCTTGGCTAAAAGTCGAAGTTTTAAACACAGCAAACCATTCAGTTCATGTTCTCAACTTCTGTGATCGAAAGTTCTCTCTTATTTATTTTTTTGTCTTGTGACCAGGTCAGTTTCTTGAGTTGAAGCACAAAAACACTGAACTGAATCAGCAATAACTGATCTGCCATAACCACCTGCCGAATACTGTGCAAGTCCCCTTTTTACCACATTCACATTCACCCTGATGTCAGGGTGCTGCCATACAAGGTGCTCACTACACACCAGGAGCAATAGGGGATTAAAGGCCTTGCCCAAGGGCCCTTAGTGATTTTCCAGAGCGCAGTGAGGGCTCCGATAAGGGTCCCTTTGCGCTCTGGCTTGGGTGTCTATGTTGTGTGGGCCACTGAAGAGGAGGTACTGCTGGCCCACCACCACCAGAGGGCGCCCTGCCTGGAGTGCGGGCTCCAGGCACTAGGGGGCGCTGCCGCCTTGCAGGAGCAGCCAGAGTGACAGCTGTCACCCATCACCTGCGACAGCTGTCATCAATCATCGGATCTGCAGGGGTATATCAGCAGGACGGCATCTCCACCTCATTGCCGAGATATCGCTCTACCAAAGAGGTAACGTTCTCAGCCGATTCTATTGTCTTCCTGACAGTAATACTTTGTTGCTTGTGTGCAGACAGTGAGTAGTACAGCTGGAGACTGTATTGGACTTTTTTGGATAAGTACTCACATTCTTACACTACAGTATTTTTCTGACGAGAGGTGGAGGTGGTGTTTCCACCCTACGTGTTGCTGGGTGCTGCCGCACCCACACCTGACTGTTTCTGTTCCTCACCAGCAGTACCGGATCCGACGAGCGGAGGCAGTGGCCACCTGGGAGTTCGGGACTTGGTGGCTCCAGTATTCCCGGGGTTCGGTGGCGGAGGAAATCGGGTGGTTCCGGTTCGACTTGGACAGACGTCTCCTATCTTCGAGCCTGCCCACACGACACCGTTGACATTTGGCTTATTTCGACATTGTAATCAGTTGTGTTTGTTGTGCGTGTTTCACAACAGTAAAGCTTTGTTATTTGACTTCCTCCATTGTCCGTTCTTTTGCGCCCCCTGTTGTGGGTCCGTGTTCCTACACTTTCCCAACAGGATATCTCGGCCAACGTCATGGATCCCGAGGGGCGTCAACCGGCTGTTGAACGGCCAATGGAAGAACAGGGCGCACAGGCGTCCGCAGGAGGAGTGATTGGTGAGTTGCAGCGGATCCTCACCACTTTCACGGCTCGGTTGGATCTAATGACCGAGCAGAACGTCCTCCTTAACCGCAGGGTGGAGGCTCTCGCCGCGCAGGTGGAGGCGCACCCTCAGGGCGCTGCTGCGGCTCTCCCTCCTGTCGACCCTGTGCGTAACAGTGACGTTCCACAGGTCGTTCAACGACCCCCCCCACCTTCCCCGGAAGCATACATAAGCCCTCCAGAGCCGTACGGAGGTTGTGTGGAGACGTGCGCGGACTTCCTTATGCAGTGTTCGCTCGTCTTCGCACAACGTCCTGTCATGTACGCGACCGATGCTAGCAAGATAGCTTATGTAATAAACCTGCTTCGCGGTGAGGCACGCGCTTGGGCTACAGCGCTCTGGGAGCAGAATTCACGGCTCCTTCAGACATATGATGGGTTTGTGAGGGAGTTCAGAACAGTGTTCGATCACCCAAATAGAGGAGAGACCGCTTCAGCCGTGCTGCTGTCAATGAGACAGGGGCGCCGGAGCGCAGCTGCCTATGCAGTCGACTTCCGCATCGCGGCTGCGAGGTCCGGCTGGAATAGCACTGCCCTCCGCGCCGCCTTTGTAAATGGACTGTCATTGGTTCTTAAGGAGCACCTGGTGGCTAAGGACGAACCGCGGGATTTAGATGGGCTTATTGACCTCGTCATACGATTAGACAATCGGTTAGAAGAACGCCGTTGGGAACGAGACGAAGGGCGTGGCCGGGCACGCGCCGTCCCTCTCCCTTCCAGTTCCGACCGCGCTCCTCCCTCCCCACGCTCCACGGCCCCTGCGCTCCGTGTGGTTACAGCTCCCCCTGCTGACGAAGCTATGGACATGAGCAGGGCCACATTTAGGGCACCAGCTACACAGAGGAGGCTGGCCCGCGGGGCGTGTTTTGTTTGTGGCTCGGTAGAGCATCAGGTAAGAGACTGCCCCGAGCGGTTAAACACCAACGCCCGCCCCTAGAAACTGGGCTAGGGGTGGGCCGAGACATTCATGTGGGACACACTCACATTGCCACACGACTCCCAGTTACAATCCTTTATGAGGATTCAACCCTGAAGGCCCCAGCACTGGTGGACACGGGCTCTGAAGGGAATCTGTTAGACAGCAGATGGGCCAGGGAGATAGGGCTCCCTCTGGTGGCGCTTACCTCGCCTGTGCAGGTGTGAGCACTAGATGGCTCCCTACTCCCTCCAATCACGCAAGACACCACCTGTAACTCTGGTGGTGTCAGGAAATCACCGGGAGGAGATCGAGTTTTTTGTGACTCCTGCTACCTCCCGAGTGATTTTAGGGTTTCCCTGGATGTTAAAACACAATCCCCGGATCGATTGGCCGTCCGGGGTAGTGGTTCAGTGGAGCGAGACCTGCCATCGGGTATGTTTAGGTTCCTCGGTTCCTCCCGGTTCCCAGGCTCAGGAGGAGGTCAGAGTCCCGCCCAATCTGGGGACGGTGCCGGTGGAGTACCACGACCTTGTTGATGTGTTCAGCAAGGATCTGGCGCTCACCCTTCCCCCCCACCGTCCGTACGATTGTGCCATTGATTTGGTTCCAGGCGGTGAGTTCCCGTCCAGCAGGCTGTACAACCTCTCATGGCCTGAGCGCGAATCAATGGAGACCTACATCCGGGACTCCTTAGCCGCCGGGGTGATCCGGAATTCCACCTCCCCGATGGGTGCAGGTTTCTTTTTTGTGGGTAAAAAAGACGGCGGACTTCGACCATGCATTGATTACAGGGGACTGAACGAAATCACGGTTCGTAATCGATACCCGTTGCCCCTGTTGGATTCGGTGTTCACGCCCCTGCATGGAGCCCGAATATTCACCAAGCTCGATCTTAGAAATGCGTATCACCTGGTTCGGATCCGGAAGGGAGACGAGTGGAAGACGGCATTCAACACCCCCTTAGGTCACTTTGAGTACCTGGTCATGCCGTTCGGTCTTACAAACGCCCCCGCGACGTTTCAAGCTTTGGTTAATGATGTCTTGTGGGATTTCTTGCACCGGTTCGTCTTCGTATACCTAGACGATATACTCATCTTTTCTCCGGATCCATGTCAAGCATGTACGTCAGGTCCTGCAGCGGTTGTTGGAAAACCGGCTGTTTGTGAAGGGCGAGAAGTGTGAGTTCCACCGCACATCTTTGTCCTTCCTGGGGTTCATCATCTCCTCCAACTCCGTCGCTCCTGATCCGGCCAAGGTTGCGGCGGTGAGAGACTGGCCCCAACCCACAAGCCGTAGGAAGCTGCAACAGTTCCTCGGCTTTGCAAATTTCTACAGGAGGTTCATTAAGGGCTACAGTCAGGTAGTTAGCCCCTTGACAGCCCTGACCTCACCAAAAGTCCCCTTCACCTGGTCGGATCGTTGCGATGCCGCGTTCAAGGAGTTGAAACGGCGCTTCTCGTCTGCACCCGTTCTGGTGCAGCCCGATCCTAGTCGCCAGTTAGTGGTTGAAGTGGACGCCTCGGACTCAGGGATAGGAGCCGTGCTGTCCCAGAGCGGGAAGACCGATAAGGTTCTTCACCCCGTGTGCCTATTTTTCCCGTAGGTTGACCCCTGGCCGAACGGAACTATGACGTCGGCAATCGAGAACTCCTTGCGGTGAAAGAGGCTCTTGAAGAGTGGAGACATCTGTTGGAGGGAACGGCCGTGCCATTCACGGTTTTCACTGACCACCGGAACCTGGAGTATATCAGGACCGCCAAGCGGCTGAATCCCAGGCAAGCCCGCTGGTCACTGTTCTTCGGCCGTTTTGACTTACGGATCACCTACGAGAATAGGTGAAGATAGGTAGGGGAAGCCAGATCACAGTGGATCAGAAATGTTGTTTTGTGGCAGCATAAACACATTATGCATAGATTTAGGTCATTCTATTGTGGATTTAATACAGCAAGTTATTGTTTATAAGACTGTGTTATTTATTTATTCACAGGTGTTTAAAATCAGTTTTAAAAATTTTGATTCACAGTGTCCCAGACACGAATTCATGGGGCACAGTGAATCTGTGTCCGGGGCACAGTGAATCAACTTAGAATATAATGAAAAAACACATGATTATAGAGATTTCTTCAAAATTATTAAATATATGCTGATGCATATACAAACTATAATCCAGCAAACCAGCTATATAATGTGTGTGTCTAATATAGTGATATAAGTCCTTTAGAAACTATTAGAAATACAATTGTCATAATTTCTGTTCAAACGTGAAAACAGTTGTTTATATACAAAAATTATAGAAATAATTCATGGAAAAATAAATGTATAAGCTTCAACAAGTAATATTTGTCATCCACTTGATACTGGGGCTTAGTAAATCACTTTCTAGACTGTTTCAATGTGCCCCGGATGCATGTGACATACATGAGTCATGTTATCAAATAGCTGATAGTCTGGAGAAGACATAACACATGCTCATCAGTTTGACGGGGTAGTCTTCTAACTAATAACAATTTTTTGGGCCACCTTTCCTTTGTTGTGAGAAATAAATAAAAAAGACACTGACATCCACAAAATTTACTTTTGATAGGAAAAAAACTGACTCCTCCACTTAGTTATACCCTTAATGTATCCAGAAACAAAACACTAATTTATAGTTTATGTATAAAAATATGGCATAACTGCTGCAAATATATATGTAGTTTTGCAGATCTAGCTACTGATTCACTGTGCCCTGTGATTCACCGTGCCCCAGTTTCCCCTACAAGTTATTTAAACAAATAAATATACATCCTAGATAAGGCACAGAGAAAATTAGACTGCCCATATTACACATATTTGTATGAGTACAGCCCATAGGATTTCAGTTATTGCACATGAGTGTTTAATGTTCTCACAGTCCATGGAAAGAAATGGTTTGTCATCCTGGAGGTTCAGGCTCTGATCGACTTGTGTCTCCTGCCCGAGGGGAGCAGGCTGAACAGGTGACGTGCTGGGTGAGAGTGGTCTGGGTGGATGGCTTTGGATCGGCTGAGACAGCGGGAGGTGGCTATCTCCTCAAGATGGGGCAGGATGACACCAAGATCTCTGACTACCCTCCAAACCTTTACAATGTTCTGAAGTTTTACATGCAGAATTTGTACAAAGAAAGTTATGCCATAAGGTTTTAAAAGTTGAACTGAATTTGATGCTAAATTCTGTGGAAGAGTTTCACAGATTTCAAAAGCAGACACAGATACCGTTGGTCACTGTGGATGTGCTCACCTTAAGTGTGCTGTAACGAGACATCCAAACACTTTAATGCACTAATGATAAAAGCTGTAGTCTGATGTTTGGGTAGGGGTGGGGGAGTTGTTCAGACAGTAAAGTGGAATCATCTTTCCTTTCAATGGACAGATAGTTTGAACTCGTCTTTGAAAGTAATCGCTCAGGATAACTGCTAACACCACAGGCAGAGAAGAGACAATTACCTACAATCACGGCGGCTGCTGGTGGAGTGGCGTTTTATGCAAGTGTTTGTGTGTGTACGCGTGTCTTGGAGGTTTGCTCGGCTGTTTGCTGGATGGCCCCCGTCTGCCCGGCCAGTCTTCTGTCACCATTACAGGACAAAGGCAGCAGTGTCTCAGAGCCATTACTGAGATTGCTGGAGATGATTTGGAGTGTCCTCCTCAGCACCGAGAAAATAATTTCCTCACAAAGAGGCACGCCTTTGGCTCTGCGGGCCCCTGCAGGCCTATGGTGCAAACTATCACAAACTAAAAGAAAGCTAAGAAAAAGATAGACCACTGGTTAAGAGCAGGAGGAATGAGAAAGAAGGGAAAAAAAGAAAAAAATTTAAGCCAGAAAAGTAATCATTAGCATTCCACCTGTATCAGCACTTATGTACTGTAATCCAGGTTAAGGTGCCCTGACACTTGCATGACATTGATCTGTGCACTTGCATGCACTCTGCCATGCAGGTATGTAAACTTGTCGCAAACCATTGTAAACTGTTGCAAACTATGCATGGCTTCGTGCAAGTGCGGAAAGAAAATTTTGAAATGTTTAAAATCTGTCACGCAGTAATTACATGAACTTAACATGAACATTGCTCAAACAATTAAAAACCACTGTGTGTGAGTGCAAGTGATTGCGTCAGCACACTGCTCATCTGATCGATTAGAATGAGATGTTAAATCTATCAAAAACATCATTTTAAAGCTACTCATAAGAAGGAATGAACATGCAACTGTTTTACCAAGCAATACAATATAACCATTACAAATAATTACCTTTTAGGCTGTTCCAAATGTGTTCTCCATCTCATGAAGCCATTAGAGGTGTTTTCAACAGCCAAACTGAGAAAAAATGATTTTATATACGCAGCGTCCAGTGCACAAAGTGTGGCATCCAGCTGGGAACACAGCAGGTGGCATCGTCATGATGAAGTGTGCGAGAGTATGGAGCGAAAATGTGTGCAAGTGTCAAGGCACCTTGAGATTCCTGGATCTAGCTCCATTTATCAAAATCTGTCCTGAAATCTGTTACAGAACAGGTGCAATTATTAAAAAATTGCTTAAAAGATTTTGAGTAATTTGGCTAAAAAGCCAACAAATATACATGATTGGAAGTTGAAACAATGAATTTATGTACATCTCACTATGTAAAACAGTAGTAGGATTATTGTCTGTGCTGGCCTCCATCGTATTGTATTCTGCACTACACTATAGTGTAGTACACCATATTAATAAGACTGATGTACATAAGTACCCAATGTTAAAGCCATAAAGCCATTTGTTTTGTTTTTGGGGCACTGCTGTTGGCATGTTTGTGTTTTTGAAATTTTAGTTCAGGCATTAATTTATACATTGTATTAGTTATGTGGGTATATGTATGTGAACACCCTGCGGTTGTGCAAGTTGTCCCACTTAGAAATCATGAAGGGGTCTGAAATTTTTATCTTAGGTGCATGTCCACTGTGAGACAATCTAAAAAAAAAAAAAAAAAAAAAAAAAAATCCAGAAATCACAATGTATGATTTTTTAATAATTTATTTGTATGTTACTGCTGCAAATAAGTATTTGAACACCTACCAACCAGCAGGAATTCTGGCTCACACAGACCTGTTAATTTTTCTTTAAGAAGCCCTCTTATTCTGCACTCTTTACCTGTATTAATTGCACCTGTTTGAACTTGTTACCTGTATAAAAGACACCTGTTCACACACTCAATCAATCACACTCCAACCTGTCCACCATAGCCAAGACCAAAGAGCTGTCTACGGACACCAGGGACAAAACTGTAGACCTGCACAAGGCTGGGATGGACTACAGGACAACAGGCAAGCAGCTTGGTAGAAGACAACAACTGTTACGATTATTTATTAGAAAGTGGAAGAAACACAAGATGACTGTCAATCTCCCTTGGTCTGGGATTCCATGCAAGATCTCACTTTGTGGGCTAAGGATGATTCTGAGAAAGCTCAGAACTACACAGGAGGACCTGGTCAATGACCTGAAGAGAGCTGGGACCCCGTTTGAAGTTCACCAGTGACCATCTGGATGATCCAGAGGAGGCATGGGAGAAGTTCATGTGGTCAGATGAGACCAGAATAGAGCTTTTTCGAATCAACTCCTCCTAACATGTTTAGAGGATGAGAACAATCCCAAGAAAACCATCCCAACCGTGTTGCATGGGGGTGGAAACATCATACTCTGGGGGTGCTCTTCTGCAAAAGGGACAGGACGACTGCACAGTATTGAAGGGAGGATGGATGGGGTCATGTATTGTGAGATTTTGGCAAACAACCTCCTTCCCTCAGTAAGAGCATTGAAGATGGGTCATGGCTGGGTCTTCCAGCATGACATTGACCCAAACACACAGCCAGGGCAACCAAGGAGGGGCTCCGTAAGAAGATTTCAAGGTCCTGAAGTGGCCTGGCCAGTCTCCAGACCTGAACTCAATAGAAAATTTTTGGAGGGAGCTGAAACTCCAAACCTGAAAGATTTGGAGAAGATCTGTATGGAGGACAGTGTTGCCACAGTTACTTTGAAAAAGTAATCCAATTACCGATTACTGATTAGTCCTTGAAAAAGTAACTTAGTTACTTTACTGATTACTCAATTGGAAAAGTAACTAAGTTAGATTACTAGTTACTTTTTTAGTTACTTTCCCCAACTGCCGACACCAAACCCTCTGCCACCTCAACATGACAATGATACCTGTTTTGCCAAAACTCACTTTATAATCACCCTTTCTTGACTTCAATGAAAATAAATACTTGTTTTATAAAAGTAAAATAAAGACCTCTTTCTTGACCTCATATTTAACTGTTGACAGCACTGTAACAGTAAAACTTGCAATTTCTAACCTGCATTGTTTATAAATGTAACTATTAAATTCTTTCTAACATTTTTCTAACATTTAAATTCTCTCTAAACATTTTACTTGTCGAAATTATTATTATTTTAAGTCGTATTAGTAGTTGTAGTAAAAAAACGGCTTCAAAACTGGACCTTTAATTTAGGGGTTTTGTGGGGGGCACATCCCTGCCCCACGCCCCCATTCCATCTGGATTCGCCCCTGCTTTGGTGTTTGAGCACAAAGAATGGATAACATTTATTTATGCAGAAAACATGACCAGATTTACAGGTAAGAAAGTTTTAATGCATTTTCACATCATGTGCTCCTCAGAAAGAGAGTTTAGGTGCATTTGAGTGGAAAATAGTGTTAGTTGTTGACGCGTCGCGGAGGATCAGCTGATTTTAATGAGCAGATACGGAACGGCTCAGCTCAGTATTCTAAATAAATGAAAGAAAAAGCATAAAAATGTCTTTGTAAAGCTCAGTGCAGGTGTGCTGTTGTCACCGTGCTTTAAGAGGTGAGGACGAGTCATCGCTGCTGCTGCTGCTGCTGCTGCAAAAAAAAAAACACGGATGAAAAGCTCACAGCTCGCTTAAAGTGGGCAGTTCAGTCGAACCCGACCCCCTGCCCACGGACCAAGTTTAATGCTGCTATGGACCCACAATGCAAAAATAATGGTAACGCACAGTGACTTGGAGAAGTAACTTTAATCTGATTACTGATTTGGAAAGATTAACGCGTTAGATTACTCGTTACTAAAAAAAGTGGTTAGATTAGAGTCAGTGATGCCGGTATCACTGATGGAGGAGTGGACCAAAATCCCCAAAATCCACCTCTGTGGTTGCAAACAAGGGCTATTGTACCAAAAATTAACATTGATTTTCACAGGTGTTCAAATACGTATTTACAGCAGTAACATACAAATAAATGATTCTAAAATAATACATTGTGATTTCCGGATTTTTTTTTTTTTAGATTATGTCTCTCACAGTGGACATGCACCTAAGACGAAAATTTCAGACCCCTCCATGATTTCTAAGTGGGAGAACTTGCCAAATCGCAGGGTGTTCAAATACTTATTTTCCTCACTGTACATATGTGTTATTTTTGGTTAGAGGGGTGGGCGTTTACAAGATTCTGCTTCTGCCTACACCCTTTCGGAGGCATGGGTGTGTTGTTGGATTATTTTCTTTCTTTGTAAGTTTCTTGTTTTGGATCTGTGTGTGCCAAATTCATTCATTCATTCAATTTTGACTGACAGAATGTGCAACTTATTTCAGTGTGCTTGCAGGGGTTAGAAGATGAGTTTTAAAACACAAATAACTGTTTCTTTTGAAACACAGCAAACAGCTATTGCACAACTTTGTTCAGTAAGTTTGAAATAATCAGTGCAGGGTTCCACACAAACATCACACCAAATACAAAGGAAATCCATTGAGTAGTTTCTAAGCTGTAGCTCCAGACACACACACACACACACACACACACACACACACACACACACACACACACACACACACACACACACACACACACACACACACACACACACACACACACACACACACACACACACACACGTAGTTGTAATATCTTCCAGACTGGCGCCCCCTCCCATTGGAGGCCAGGTCTCTGCAGGCTGGTCTCAAAGAAAAGTGTTTAGAATGAAGAATTAATGAATCTCTGTCGTTTGGTTTCATGCAACCTTCTCGCCTCGTTCATCTTCTCTCGCAGACACACGGCTTCATTTATGATCTCGCTGACCTTGGCTGGAATTTGGATGAGTGTTTACAGATCACTGTTTTTCTGTTTTGTGTGTGTATGTACAGTTGGTCAGTGGCTGAAGCCTTTGGACCCACTACACACACACACACACACACACACACACACACACACACACACACACACACACACACACATACTCACACGTGCACACACCTCTGACACACAGAGATCATGATGAATTGTGCTCTCTACAGGCGCAGATTGTTTTTTAAGGTTTAATTTGGTTTCTTCCTGTGCTTGGATGAGCAGCTGTGTGCATGTGTGTGTATGTGCACTGATGAGTGTGTTTGTGTGTGTGTGTGTGTGTACAAACAGGCGTTATGGATCTCAGGTCTAATGTACTCCAGCAGTTCAGATAGACGAGGCCTCCAGTCACCCTGGAAATGATAAAACCTGATCAATACTCAAGGGTACATCCTCTAAACTGCAATCCTTCCCCCAAATTCCCACCTTCCCCACCCCATTCCATCTTCCTTTCTCTATTGATTTATCAGTTTATCGATTCATCTATCCTATTTTCCCAGTTTGCAATGTTCCTGCACTTCTTTATGCACCGTGCATTTGTGGTCTGCACAAACACAAATTTGTGATGAAAAGGGACCCTTATCGGAGCTCTCACTGCGCTCATGGGTCACATTCAATAAATGTTCACATTTGGATGGTAAGCTGAGTGCATAGTAGCTCAATCTTGAGTTTAATGAATGCAAAACACGTCTTTTGACTTTCAGATTTTCATATATTACAGTAGCAGATATTTGAAACATTTGTGTGTTTTATGGTAAAAGCATGAAATTTTACACAGACCGGTATATCATTAAAAAATATATCAATTTTCCTTTCTTTCTTTCTTTCTTTGCAATCAGTGTAACTGTGGTTGTAATGCATATATATATATATATATATATATATATATATATATATATATATATATATATATATATATATATATATATATATATATATAGTTACTAGTTACCTGTTGAAAAATTTAATCAGTAACGTAATGCAAGTACCATAATATTAAAGTAATGTAATTTGATTACTTTCAATTACTTCTGGATTACTCTAATATCAAATGTGGTAATACAGACAAAAGAAACTAAATATAAATAGTCTTGACCACATAGTACAGTTTATTAAGCAAAAATAAAACTGTTTCTTTTACATGGCATGCTCTGTTTTGCTTCACATTATGAATTAAGAGCACCACAATATTGTTTTAAACACACCCAGTATTCACCTGCTAAATTTTCAACAAAAAATGCCAAACAAATGAAGGATAATGAAAACTCAGGCGTGTGCGGATGAATTTGTAATTAAAAGTGGCTTGCAGAACAATATACAAAACAAAAAAAAGTCTGCTACTTCAGTAAACATAAAATTATCTTACTTTAGTCTTTCACATGGCATTCGCACCATGTTTAACATATCAGTCCACTTTATTCTTTTACTTCTGTTTTAATTAGGTATTTGAATTTTTTTATTTTTATTTATTTAATTTTTTTATGTTGAACTGTTCTGTGAGGCGCCTTGAGACGGCTTTTGTTGTAATTTGGCGCTTTATAAGCTGATTAAATTGAAATTGAACAACATTTTATTGAGTCTTAAAGTAAATAAATATGAAAATGGTTACTGGATCCTTAAACTCTGGACATAATAAACTCTACATGGTGGATCCTTGATCTCTGGACATAAACATAAATAAAATCTGTTAGTTTTTGTCAAAAGCATTTCCTTTCAGACATTATTATTGGCATGAATGTATTTCCATACCTATGAGCTGAGCTCTTGCAGATGTGCTGCAGGTCAGGTTCATAAAGAATGCCAGACGTCTCATTTTGGGAGGAAAAAACATTTTAGTCGATTGTAGTTTATTGTCTGTATTGCAACGTTTGTAAGAGGTGTCATTTTATTTAAAGCGGAGATTCGTTTTGAAGTTAGTAATTCTGAGCAGACTCCATCTTGGCAGAGAGCCGCGCAGCGTTTAAAGCTGTGACAAAACGGAGGCCGATTCTCGTTTCTCGACTGCAACAAGACCAGAGTCCCAGTTAGTGACTTTAATCCACACAAAAGTGACTCATGACATTTTAATGGCTTTCAGAGGGGTTAAGAAGTGGACTTACCGCTTCTGAAGAGCAGCGAATCAAAGAGCCACGAGCCATTGAATCGAAGCATTGAAAATCGAAGTATTGAAAATCGTAACGGTCCAGAATAAGCGTAACGGTCCAAAATTATAGCGTAACGTGCCGTAACGCAAGTTTGTGCTAGCTAGAACCCTGGATAATATCATAAAATGCATTAAAATTGTAATCCTGCGAAGTAATCCCCATTTTTACTAAATATACCTGTAATCTGAATACGTCTTTTTTTCTGCAACTGTAGCGGAATACCTTTTTTTTGTATCCTAATTACATAACACCGTTACATGTATTCCGTTACTCCCCAAGCTTGTATATATACAAAAAACCTGAAAATGACAGTTTTCTTACATGCTGAATCCATTCCAGTAAATTACATTGAATAATTTTTTTCTTGGCTTGACTTCTATTTTTTTTTATATAATATATCAAACAATGTCTGTGCCACATTTTGTGTTTGCTATAAAACGTACACTCGTAGTGACATTTTACACATCTATATTATAATAGCTAATATATTATAATAGCTATTATAATAGCTCTGTGCATGCGTGTGTATGGCTTTGATCACGCAGAAACCATAAAGAGCTGACATTTGCCGTTTGGTATGCTTATGTACTCGTATTTTGAGTCAAGGATGAATGCTGTGAAAATGGAAAGTTGGACAAGTATTTTTGGAGAAATTAGCAATTTTGGCTAACCAGTAAACAATGGACACTGTGATGCAATGCAACATGGGAGTTTGGGGTTTGGGGATTTTAAATGTTATTGTGGTTCTTGTTAGTTTAGTAGTGTTGGTGATTTATTGTGTTGGTTTAGTCTGTTTAGATAAGTGTTATGCTGTCATTACCAAGAGTATTGCTTTTGATGTGTTCTGCCACCCTCTCTGTTTGTGTGTGTGTAATGCAGAAAAAGCAAAAAGCTCTACCTGTGTGTGACTGGGGACACCAAACATTAGCTGTTTGGTATGGTTATGTATTTTGGGTCAAGGATGAACGGTGCCAAAATGGAACATTGATAGGGCTAATATGAGAAACTATGGAGAAACTACAGATATTAGCTAGCATTGCTAGTGACATTCTGGACTAACACACCATTCCAGCAGGGAGTGGTATATCATCTTTATATTAAAAGATGATATTTTATTAAGTTCAATGCAAGTGCATAATATAAGTGTAAATATATTAAAAATACATGGGTGACACAAGAAAGCGAAAACACTTATTTCCATTATGGTCCATTTAAAAATCAAATGGCAAAACAGAAGTAACTAGAAGCACTCGCAGAGTGCAAACCTCTGCCAAGGCCATAGGGTCACTGACGTCACATGGAATACCCTTTGGCAAAGAGACTTATTCCATGTCATTTCACGCATCTACCGTCATGTTTCAGATTCAGTGGTTAACCCTCTGGGGTCCGAGGGCATTTTTTGGACAGTTCACTCGCCTGGCATAAATGTTTTATCATTGCTGTTAACAACTCTCCCTGCATCCCACAATCAAGTTTTATGTCTCTTTTTTTTTAGGACAACCTGTACTTTCAAAATATATATGCTATAGTTGTGTGTTATAAGTGTAATAAAGGTTTACAATCAGAAATAAGAAAGGAAAAGTAAAGCGGAAATAATTTTCCACACAAATTTATTCAAAACACACAACAAGCTATAATAAACTAGTAACACATCACTCCTAAAAACAATCTTTGGTGTGTCACATGAGGTGAACCTGCTCTACGATTGGATTTTGGAAAACCATGTGACGGTGAACCAATTCTGATTGGACACTCACATTGCTCACGTCATCACACAGCTTCCATGAGGAGTACAAAGATGGTGGATGGTGGCTCGAAAGTCTGCGGAGTTAACTTTTCAGCAAAAAAAGTAAGTTTATATCTTGTTATGAATCGGGCGTGAGTGGAAGACGAACCCAGAAGCAGAGAGCAGAAAGTAAGTGGTAACAAAGGATTTATTGAACAGAATAAATGTGAATGGCTGCCTAGCTGAGTGGAGACCGACCCGCTGAGCGGTGGAACCAGGGAGTCCGCAGTCCAGAATGGTTTCAGTCCCAGCAGATGGATCCGGGGCCAGGTGGCCACCACAAGCTGTCGACGAGGCTGGAGAGAGAGATACAGATGGTGAGTGCTGAGCCAGTCACTTCCAGAAGTGGTTCACACAGTCAATCAGTGACAACTTATCACAGCTGGTCCAGATAAGCAGGCAGTTAGGCAGAAAGATTCTGTTCAGTTTCTTCAAATCGTTCTTAATCAGGAAAAGTTCTCAGTTCAGTTTGAATCAGTGATAATTGATCACAGCTGGTCCTGGTAAGCAGGCCATTAAACTAAAATGATTCGCTGCTGTTTCTTCCAGTTGCTCCTCTTCAGGAAAAGTTCACAGTTCAACTTATGTTATGTTTTAAGCAGAGTTCAGTATGCAGCAGCTTGTAAAAGCAAAAGAGAGCAAACACTTAACTTGGCTGATGTGGAGCGTGGGAGCTCCGTCACAGGCTGCAGGAAAGTCTTGGTTTGCTTCAGCAACAAGCTGTGTCTTTTCAGGCTGGTGTGCGGAAACACAGAGAGAAAAATAGTTGAGCAAGAGAAAAATGACCAGTCTTACGGTGGAAGGTTTTCAGAGTTCCTGGCGAGGATGGAGTGAAGAGCCAGGGTTCATATACTGCAGTTGATGAGATGTGGAACAGGTGTGTTGATCAGCTTGCGGCGCGCCACATGTGCAGGAAAGAAAAAAGCAGCAGCAGACAGAGCACGCAGCCCACAACAGCACCCCCCCACCAATGGGAGCCCCCAAGCGACCTACCTGGACGATCAGGATGCTCCCGATAGAAGTCCCGGATGAGGGAGAGGTACAAGATGAGCCCCCGCTTGACCCAGGAGTGTTCTTCAGGGCCGTGGCCCTCCCAGTCCACCAAATACTGGTAGCCCCGCCCCCGACAATGTACGTCCAGGATCTTCCGGATGGTCCAGGCCGGATGACCGTCCACCATCCGGGCAGGGGGTGGCGTAGGAGCAGGAGGACACAACGGACTTGAATGAACTGGCTTTAGTCTGGAGACATGGAAGATCGGGTGGATCCGCAGGGAGCGGGGAAGACAGAGCCAGACGGCAATCGGATTGACCACCCGGTCAACGACAAAAGGACCAATGTAACGGGGAGCCAGCTTCGGGGAGTCCGTTTGAAGAGGGATGTCCTGTGAAGAGAGCCACACCTCCTGCCCAGGCTGATAAACAGGGGCGGGGGTGCGATGCCGGTTAGCATGGTCCTGCGTCCGGGTCCGGGTCTTCAGCAGGGCAGAGCGGGCGGTTTTCCACACCCGATGGCATCTTTGGAGGTGCAGCTGCACAGATAGGATGGAGATCTCCGCTTCCTGAGAAGGGAAGAGTGGCAGTTGGTATCCAAGGGAGGCTTCAAAAGGTGAGAGTCCGGTGGCTGAGGAGAGCTGGGAGTTGTGTGCATATTCCACCCAGGGCAGATGTAGGCTCCAATCCACCGGGTGGGTGGCAGAGACACACCGTAGAGTGGTCTCGAGGTCTTGGTTGACCCGCTCTGCCTGCCCACTGGTCTGAGGATGGAACCCGGACGACAGGCTGACCAAGGCCCCCAGAGCGGCGCAGAAGCTCTGCCAGACTTGAGATGTGAACTGAGGTCCTCGATCAGAAACGATGTCCAGGGGTATGCCATGCAGCTGGACAACATGGTGGACGAGAAGGTCGGCGGTCTCCTGGGCAGTTGGTATCTTCGGCAGGGGCACAGAGTGGGCTGCCTTGGAGAACTGATCCATGTTCGTGAGGACAATGGTGTTCCCCTGGGAAGGAGGGAGTCCAGTGACGAAATCCATTCCAATATGTGACCATGGACGGCCTGGAATGGGGAGCGGTTGCAGGAGCCCAACAGGAAGTTGATGGGAAGTTTTGCCATGAGCTCAGACAGTACAGGCTTGGACAAAGTCCTTCACGTCCGTTTGGGCTGTGGGCCACCAAAAGTGATGACAGAGGAGTTCTAGGGTCCAGTTAATTCCAGGATGGCATGACAGTTTAGATGAATGACAGAACTGAAGAACTTGTGGTCGAACCTCTGGAGGAAAAAAAGCCGGCTGGGCGAGCCACCACCCGGTCCGGATGGCGGGTGAGGGCATCCTGGACCGCTCGCTCAACCAGGATAATGCCCCCACGACCATGGATCGGGGTAGGATGGTCTCTGGTGTCTCTGGTGGTTCCTTGGTCGCGGTAGCGAACTGGCGGGACAGAGCATCTGGTTTCATGTTCTTGCTACCTGGATGTGGGAGATGGTAAAATTGAACTGTCCAAAGAACAATGACCACCTGGCTTGCCGGGAGTTCATCCGTTTGGCAGACTGGATGTATTCAAGATTGCGGTGGTCTGTCTAAATGATAAACAGAACTGCGGCCCCCTCCAGCCAATGTCTCCACTCAGCTAGGGCCTCTTTTATGGGCCAGTTGTCTGTTACCCACGTCATAGTTTCTTTCTGCAGGGGCAGACGCCATGAAAAGAAAGCACAGGGGTGTACCTGGTTGTCTATCTCCCCACGTTGGGATAACACTGCCCCTAACCCGGAGCTGAGGCGTCGACCTCGACAATGAACTGGCGATCTGGGTCTGGTTGTGTGAGAACTGGTGCCATAGTGAAGCATTCCTTCAATAAGGCAAAGCCTTTGTCAGCCTGAGGGGTCCATTGGAACGAGTTCTTAGAAGAGGTGAGCACGGTGAGAGGTGCAGCGACCTGACTGAACCCGTGAGTGAAGCGTTGATAGAAGTTCGTGAAGCCGAGAAACTGCTGTAGTTGCTTGATGGAAGAAGGAGCGGGCCAGTCTACGACTGCTTTGACCTGGGCAGGGTCAGATTTTACTGGTTTTGAGAGATGATGAAACCTAAAAATGACACAGCATCTAGATTGAATTCACACTTCTCTGCCTTAACAAAAAATCGGTTTTCTAGTAACTGCTGGAGCACAAGTCGTACATGCTTAGTGTGGGTCTGAGGATTAGGCGACAAAATCAGAATGTCATCCAAATAGACAAACACGAACCTGTTCAGGAAGTCTCTCAACACATCATTAACCAGCGCCTGGAAGGTAGCTGGAGCATTGGTAAGACCGAAGGGCATGACCAGGTACTCGAAATGCCCCAGTGGTGTGTTGAAGGCAGTCTTCCACTTGTCCCCCTCTCTGACACGCACCAGATGATAGGCGTTACGAAGGTCCAATTTCGTGAATATGAAGGCCCCATGCAAGGAACTAAATGCCGAATCTAGAAGGGGAAGTGGGTACCAATTACGGACCGTTATGGCATTTAGTCCCCGGAAGTCGATGCAGGGGCGCAGGGAACCATCCTTCTTCCCAACAAAGAAGAAGCCTGCCCCCAGAGGAGACGAAGAGGGCCGGATCAACCCAGCAGCCAAAGAGTCCCGGATGTAGGTCTCCATAGACTCGCGTTCCAGGTGAGAGAGGTTGTAAAGTCTACCAGAGGATAGCTGAGCGCCAGGAAGCAAGTCGATGGCACAGTCATACAGACGGTGAGGAGGCAGTGAGAGTGCACGATTCTTGCTGAAAACCTCACCAAGGTTGTGATACTCTGGAGGGACTAAGGATAAATCAGGATGTGAATGGACCTTCTTATTGACCTCCACGCTGGGGGGAACCGAGGAAGTAAGACACCCCTTGAGACAGGCTTTGCTCCATTGAGTGATCGCCCCGGACTGCCAATCTATACCAGGATTGTGTCTGAATACCCATGGATGGTCTGGAACCAAGGGGGATGAAGATGGGATAACATAAAACTGAATAATTTTGCAGTGATTTCCTGACACCGCTAATGTGACTGGAGCGGTGCGGTGAGTAATGATCGGTAAGGATGTGCCATCTAACACATACACCGACAGTGGAGAAGGAAGTGCTTCAAGAGGCATCCTGTTTTTGGATGCAAAGGTGGCATCTATGAAGTCGTGTAAACGAATAATTAATGAAATGAATGTGTCGAGGTTGCACGGCTCGTCCCGGACCGCCATTTCGCTTTTAAGTGCCTCTTTAGTCCGTTTATGAATACGCTTCGCAGTGCCGCCTCAGTCCAGTCGTCTTCCACAGCCAAAATATGAAAGTCCACTGCGAACTCAGCCGCACTACGCTGGCCCTGTTTGAGTGATAGGAGTCGTTGTGAGATGGAATTTCTCCAGGATGGATGATCAAATATTAAACGGAATTCATTAGAAAAGGCCACAAAGGAACTAAGGAGCGGTGAGTCGTTGATCCAGAGTGCGGTCGCCCAGGAGCATGCGTCCCCCCTGAGGAGATTGACTACATGAGCTACTTTGCTTTTATCAGAGCTAAACTGAGACGGATGCTGGCTAAACACTAGTGAACACTGCATAAGAAAAGAGGAGCACGTATCTACACAACCTGAAAAGGGTTCTGGATGACAAATGAACGGCTCTGGTGGAGCAGTTGCGGCAGCGGCAGAAACAGAGGTGATATGCTGAAATGGAGCCACGTGAGGCGGTGTCGGAGTGTGTCGGACCGAAAGCTGAGACAGCTGTGATGTGAGATCTGAGAGACAAGTGTCAGAGTGTTTGACATGGTCTGTAAGTGTGCTCACGTGATCAGTGATGGAGTCCACGGCTTGCTGCAGCTTCCCAAGGTACTTCCCCTGGATGTTAAGCGCCTGTTGAAAACAGTCTGCCCCCGCTGGGTCCATGACGTGGCCAGAAATGTCTGTTATGATTCGGGCGTGAGTGGAAGACGAACCCAGAAGCAGAGAGCAGAAAGTAAGCGGTAACAAAGGATTTATTGAACAGAATAAATGTGAATGGCTGCCTAGCCGAGTGGAGACCAGCCCGCTGAGCGGTGGAACCAGGGAGTCCGCAGTCCAGAATGGTTTCAGTCCCAGCAGATGAATCCGGAGCCAGGTGGCCACCACAAGCTGTCGACGAGGCTGGAGAGAGATACAGATGGTGAATGCTGAGCCAGTCACTTCCAGAAGCGGTTCACACAGTCAATCAGTGACAACTTATACCAGCTGGTCCAGATAAGCAGGCAGTTAGGCAGAAAGATTCTGTTCAGTTTCTTCAAATTGTTCTTAATCAGGAAAAGTTCTCAGTTCAGTTTGAATCAGTGATAATTGATCACAGCTGGTCCTGGTAAGCAGGCAATTAGACTAAAATGATTCAGTGTTGTTTCTTCCAGTTGCTGCTCTTCAGGAAAAGATCACAGTTCAACTTATGTTATGTTTTAAGCAGAGTTCAGTATGCAGCAGCTTGTAAAAGCAAAAGAGGGCAAACACTTAACTTGGCTGATGTGGAGCGTGGGAGCTCCATCACACGCTGCAGGAAAGTCTTGGTTTGCTTCAGCAACAAGCTGCGTCTTTTCAGGCTGGTGACAAACAACACCTCCATGTTGGAAGTCTCACAGGACAAGTTGGAACATGCCCAGCTGTTAAACAATTTCTCGGATACTCACTCGACTGAAAAGCCACCGAAAGCTGTCTGGATCTTACGAATGGTTTCCAACACGGAGGTGTTGTTTGTCCCGCGCCATGAGCGGCTGCGTCACGACGCGCGAATCCGTCCGCACGTCTTTCATTGCAAAATCTCCTTTAACAGTGGAATGTGCTGATAAAGTGCTGATCCCAACCTCTTCTGAAACTTCTCTGCTAGTCACACGACGTCCTGCATCAACAGAGCCTTAAATTTGGAAGTGATCTGCTCGTTCCAGCCTGTCGATGGCCGCTCGGGGTGTGGTGCACCCTCCGCTGCCGTGGGCCATTTTTAATCCAGTTTTAATGGTCCTTAGTCCATGTGATACCGATAGAATCTTCACCAAAATCCATCTGAATCTTTCGAATGTTTCCAACTGGCTGTCTCTAACAGTTTCTGAAAAAAATTTCATGGAGCAAAGCGGCAGCCTCTCAGCCATTTCCCTGAAAATAAAAATCCGACGAGGGGGTGGACCAGTGCTCACTCAAAGCCTGCCCACAGGCGAATGATGGAACCGACAGGCGTGAAAAAAACTCATGCATGCGCACGAAGGTTCAAGCTTGTCTGATGCAAGCGCACATGATTCAAATTCATATAGTTTTTGAAAAAAATAAAAAGGTCGGATACTTTTCTGACAGACCTCGTATATATGCTATAGTTGTGTTTTATAAGTGTAATAAAGGTTTACAATCACAAATAAGAAAGGAAAAAGTAAAGCGGAAAAATAATTTTCCACACACATTTATTCAAAACACACAGCAAATTATAATAAACAACTGTTTTGACACTTTATAAAGGTAATTTGGGCTCTTGTGTGAAAGACTGTACAACAAAAAGGTTCAAACAATAAACACAAATGCACATTTTGAACACTATATAGAAAATGGTCTATGCGTTTTGTTTGTCTTCATCTCAAAGCAATTTCTGTCTGCTATTACACAAAGGTCACATCACAAACTTCTACTATGAAGTTGACTGTGTGTTTGTTCTCTCCTGCTCTGAAAGCAATATTCGCGGGTCCATGACAAAATCCCAGTGGACAAAATCCCAATGGACAAAATCCCAGTGGACAAAATCCCAACCCCTTATTACAAAAGTGGAGAAAATCCCAGTCTCATGAATATATATATATATATATATATATATATATATATATATATATATATATATATATATATATATATATATATATATATATATATATACATTCAAATATTTTATTTATAATTCATCTTACGCATTTAATTACATTTTTTCACACTTTCAAATAGAATATCACAGTTACTTTAAAGAACTATGGTGTCACCGCAACACAATACTCAATACTTTGAAAAAGCTGAAACCTCTTAACAAGTGAGATGGTGTCATCTCAACACAATACTCAGTACTTTGAAAAAGCTGAAACCTCTTAACAAGTGAAATGAGACTTTGGAATGAGACTGGGATTTTGTCCACTTTTGTAATAAGGGGTTTGGATTTTGTCCGTTGGGATTTTGTCCTGTCACCAACATTCACACTTCGAGGCTCATTCAGTTTGAGGAGTGCCTCTCCCCCCTCGCTCCATTGATATGGTAAACAGTGCTTTACGCAGGAGTGAGAGAGCTTGCCACAGGTTTATCCAGTAACATTCACAGGAAAACTAGTCAAGCAATCCTGATACTCACAGACTGTTTGAGCACTTGAGATTGTATGAGAGGCTCTCCGTCTGCTCCGTCTGTTTACTTTCACTTTCGTTGTACGTAATGGCGCAGGACGCATTGGAGCAGCCAGGAGGCTATTCAAACGGGCCAACTAGTAACACATCACTCCTAAAAACAATCTTTGGTGTGTCACATGAGGTGAATCTGCCCTACGATTGGATTTTGGAAAACCATGTGACGGTTAACCAACTCCGATTGGACACTCATATTAGTCACGTCATCACACAGCTTCTATGAGGAGTGCAAAGATGGTGGACGGTGGCTCGAAAGTCAGCGGAGTTAACTTTTCAGCAAAAAAGTACGTTTCTATCTCATATCATTAAAAAGTTATTTATAATTTAGTAAAGCTTGGTCTCAGCCGTCATATACAAGGGCGTCAGCCACATAGGGTTAAACCCTTAGATCTTCACCAAATGTATTTATAAAGAGAAACTGCATGAACTACAAAAGTTTTTTTATTTTCTAATAAGTTTATTCGGCCTTTGTGACCCGTCTTCATGAAGTTAGATGCAAAACTGTTGAAACTGGCCCTATCCCGCAATGATAAAGAATCCTTAAAAAAAATACTGGATCTGGATCGTGCTCTGGATCATTACCAAAATTTAATGAGTTCTAGGTTAGGCCAAGATACATTCATTCATTCATCTTCCACCGCTTAGTCCAATTAAGGGTCACGGGGGGCTGGAGCCTATCCCAGCAGTCATAGAGCGTGAGGTGGGGTACACCCAGGACAGGACGCCAGGCTGTCGCAGGGCCATAAATAGACAAACAAACACAGACACACCCACACACACCTAGGGACAATTTTTTAAAGATTCCAATTCACCTAACCCGCATGGCTTTGGATGTGGGAGGAAACCGGAGCACCCGGAGGAAACCCACGCAAACATGGGGAGAACATGCAAACTCCACACAGAAAAGCCACGGGAATTGAACCCACGACCTTCTCGCTGTGAGGCAACAGTGCTAACCACTAATCCATCGTGCTGCCCCGGCCAAGATACACCCCTGGTAAAAATTTCATTGAAATCCGTTGAGGATTTTCTGAGTAATCCTGCTAACAATCCAACCAACCAACCAACCAACTAACCAACCAACCAACCAACCAACCAACAACCAAACAAACGGATACGACCAAAAACATAACCTCCTTGGCAGAGGTAATAATAATAATAATAATAATAATAATAATAATGCTTATATGATAACAAGAATCTAAACAATTTATAAATAGATTAAGACAGCAAATTAACATTAAAAAATTACAGAATTAACAGGAAATAAAAGGACTGAGTTTGTCTTCTAAAAATTGTTGAGATCTAAAGTTCTACACGCCATTCCAAGTCATTATAGAAACTTTGCTTAATTTATTGTCTTTATTGAAAAATGTCAGCTACCTATTTTATAAACACTACCCAATCTAGAGCCCATGGATCCCCATGGGCAATGTGATGGTAATTATTCATTTCACTTTTAGTGTTTGTCAAAAGTTAATAAACCACAAAATTGATCAGTTTGTTTGACTTCTCTTGTGTGAAACATGAAGATTTGTCAGTGGTTTGGGGGAAAACATGAAAGACCTTGATAGTTAAAATACTGTTGTAGTAATGTCTGAAAAAAAAATCTGCAAAATTACATAAGTAAATAAGAGAATTAAAAAGTTGTTGGTTTTTCTAAGTTAATACATCAATGCTGAGAAAGAATCACTTTTGTTTGAGGGCAGAAAAAGTGGAAAAAGTTACACAGCTTTCACTCTGCAAATTGCGGACTAAAGCTTCAATTTTATGCTGTCAATATCAATACATCTTGACCTTTGAAACTGAATCAACAACGGTTCCCTGCACCAGCAAAACAGTGACATAAACTGATACTGTCGAGCACAAAAACACAACGAGGCCAAGAACAATAAATACAAATGCAACACAAAATACAAATGTTTGCATGAAAATGGCAAAAATCTTATTATGGATGCAAAAATCAGTGGATGCCCTGATTACAGCACTTCAGGAGCACATTATTATATGTGGCATGTGCAGGTCATACCAGCAGGCTTTGTCGTGCCAGATCTATCTCGAGGTTCCCTCGTATGTGCTCAAATAGTTTTGGATCCTGTTTTGCCAACATCAAAATATGTAAATTGAGGTCAGGTGGTCCTCAGATTGCACATGGACCGCCGTCTGATAGGTGTCCCATCTCGACGGCGCCCAGGACATGTGCATCACACTCAGGGCCACCAGCCACTTTTGACTAACTGTGTGGACTTCCGCAGATGGCTGTCAGAATGTTGTGGAAAGAAAATCTGACACAGCAACCACTTTAGTAATCTCTTTGTTTCCCTGTTGATTTACTGCTGGTGAGCTAATGGCTTAGGTGCAGTTATGTATTGCCGGCTGACTGATTCTGCTCTTTTTCTCTCTGTCCCAGGCATGGATGAGCACTTTAATGATTACTGGCCTTGCAATCTGGGGCACCAGACTGACCCCAGGACACCCTGACTATTCAAGACCTGGAGACAGAGAATAACCACCAAGATGGACCTTTTTCTTTTTTCTCAATAACAGACTATGTTTTTGTTGCTCTTCTGTTTTTTTCTATTTCTGGTTTCTACTTCCTCAACCCCCCCGCCCCATCTTTTGTAAAGACCTTGTAACTGTTACAATGAGTCAATGAGTGGGCCACCCCTCTGAGTCTGGTCTGCTTGAGGTTTCTTCCTCAATAATACCAGAGGGAGTTTTTCCTTACCACTGTCCCCTGTGTGCTTACTCAGACGGGTTGGTAAGGTTAGACCATATTGGTGTGAAGTGCTTTAAGGCAGCGTTGTTGTGATTTGGTGCTATATAAATAAAATAAAATGAATAAATTGAAGTTAGTGGAGTATTGAGGTGGAGGCCAAACCAAAGTGTGTGATAGTGAGCACTTCTCCTTTGCTGAGATTTGATTGTCACTCTTGCTTGCCTCTACTGGTGGTTGGCTCTCACTGCGGTATTGTATCACTTCCTGTTCCGGAGCACAGCGGTGTTTTTCTGTATCTGTTAGCTGTTTAATCTGCGCAGTTAGATTGATCTAGTTATCTAGATTACGATTTGTTTCCCAGTGTAATCTTTACGTGCCTTAACTAAAGCACTCCTTCTGCTGAATCACCTCTAAATTATTTACACATTATTCACTTTGCGTGTTTTTAGGAATCCGCTAGCTTAGCGTAGCTACTAGCTCTTAGCCGATTTAGCATGGCGGCTTCTCCTGTCTCTCCCGCACTTTTCTGCTCTGGGTGTGAAATGTTTAGTTATTCCTCGGCCTCCTTTAGCAGTAACGGTACTTGTAATAAGTGTAGCTTATTCGTAGCTTTGGAGGCCAGGCTGGGCGAATTGGAGACTCGGCTCCGCACCGTGGAAAATTCTACAGCTAGCCAGGCCCCTGTAGTCGGTGCGGACCAAGGTAGCTTAGCCGCCGTTAGTTACCCCCTGGCAGATCCCGAGCAGCCGGGAAAGCAGGCCGACTGGGTGACTGTGAGGAGGAAGCGTAGCCCTAAACAGAAGCCCCGTGTACACCGCCAACCCGTTCACATCTCTAACCGTTTTTCCCCACTCGACGACACACCCGCCGAGGATCAAACTCTGGTTATTGGCGACTCTGTTTTGAGAAATGTGAAGTTAGCGACACCAGCAACCATAGTCAATTGTCTTCCGGGGGCCAGAGCAGGCGACATTGAAGGAAATTTGAAACTGCTGGCTAAGGCTAAGCGTAAATTTGGTAAGATTGTAATTCACGTCGGCAGTAATGACACCCGGTTACGCCAATCGGAGGTCACTAAAATTAACATTAAATCGGTGTGTAACTTTGCAAAAACAATGTTGGACTCTGTAGTTTTCCCTGGGCCCCTCCCCAATCGGACCGGGAGTGACATGTTTAGCCGCATGTTCTCCTTGAATTGCTGGCTGTCTGAGTGGTGTCCAAAAAATGAGGTGGGCTTCATAGATAATTGGCAAAGCTTCTGGGGAAAACCTGGTCTTGTTAGGAGAGACGGCATCCATCCCACTTTGGATGGAGCAGCTCTCATTTCTAGAAATCTGGCCAATTTTCTTAAATCCTCCAAACCGTGACTATCCAGGGTTGGGACCAGAAAGCAGAGTTGTAGTCTTACACACCTCTCTGCAGCTTCTCTCCCCCTGCCATCCCCTCATTACCCCATCCCCGTAGAGACGGTGCCTGCTCCCAGACTACCAATAACCAGCAAAAATCTATTTAAGCATAAAAATTCAAAAAGAAAAAATAATATAGCACCTTCAACTGCACCACAGACTAAAACAGTTAAATGTGGTCTATTAAACATTAGGTCTCTCTCTTCTAAGTCCCTGTTGGTAAATGATATAATAATTGATCAACATATTGATTTATTCTGCCTTACAGAAACCTGGTTACAGCAGGATGAATATGTTAGTTTAAATGAGTCAACACCCCCGAGTCATACTAACTGTCAGAATGCTCGTAGCACGGGCTGGGGCGGAGGATTAGCAGCAATCTTCCATTCCAGCTTATTAATTAATCAAAAACCCAGACAGAGCTTTAATTCATTTGAAAGCTTGACTCTTAGTCTTGTCCATCCAGATTGGAAGTCCCCAAAACCAGTTTTATTTGTTATTATCTATCGTCCACCTGGTCGTTACTGTGAGTTTCTCTGTGAATTTTCAGACCTTTTGTCTGACTTAGTGCTTAGCTCAGATAAGATAATTATAGTGGGCGATTTTAACATCCACACAGATGCTGAGAATGACAGCCTCAACACTGCATTTAATCTATTATTAGACTCTATTGGCTTTGCTCAAAAAGTAAATGAGTCCACCCACCACTTTAATCATATCTTAGATCTTGTTCTGACTTATGGTATGGAAATAGAAGACTTAACAGTATTCCCTGAAAACTCCCTTCTGTCTGATCATTTCTTAATAACATTTACATTTACTCTGACGGACTACCCAGCAGTGGGGAATAAGTTTCATTACACTAGAAGTCTTTCAGAAAGCGCTGTAACTAGGTTTAAGGATATGATTCCTTCTTTATGTTCTCTAATGCCATATACCAACACAGTGCAGAGTAGCTACCTAAACTGTGTAAGTGAGATAGAGTATCTCGTCAATAGTTTTACATCCTCATTGAAGACAACTTTGGATGCTGTAGCTCCTCTAAAAAAGAGAGCTTTAAATCAGAAGTGCCTGACTCCGTGGTATAACTCACAAACTCGTAGCTTAAAGCAGATAACCCGTAAGTTGGAGAGGAAATGGCGTCTCACTAATTTAGAAGATCTTCACTTAGCCTGGAAAAAGAGTCTGTTGCTCTATAAAAAAGCCCTCCGTAAAGCTAGGACATCTTTCTACTCATCACTAATTGAAGAAAATAAGAACAACCCCAGGTTTCTTTTCAGCACTGTAGCCAGGCTGACAAAGAGTCAGAGCTCTATTGAGCTGAGTATTCCATTAACTTTAACTATTAATGACTTCATGACTTTCTTTGCTAACAAAATTTAAACTATTAGAGAAAAAATTACTCATAACCATCCCAAAGACGTATCGTTATCTTTGGCTGCTTTCAGTGATGCCGGTATTTGGTTAGACTCTTTCTCTCCGATTGTTCTGTCTGAGTTATTTTCATTAGTTACTTCATCCAAACCATCAACATGTTTATTAGACCCCATTCCTACCAGGCTGCTCAAGGAAGCCCTACCATTATTTAATGCTTTGATCTTAAATATGATCAATCTATCTTTGTTAGTTGGCTATGTACCACAGGCTTTTAAGGTGGCAGTAATTAAACCATTACTTAAAAAGCCATCACTTGACCCAGCTATCTTAGCTAATTATAGGCCAATCTCCAACCTTCCTTTTCTCTCAAACATTCTTGAAAGGGTAGTTGTAAAACAGCTAAGTGATCATCTGCAGAGGAATGGTCTGTTTGAAGAGTTTCAGTCAGGTTTTAGAATTCATCATAGTACAGAAACAGCATTAGTGAAGGTTACAAATGATCTTCTTATGGCCTCGGACAGTGGACTCATCTCTGTGCTTGTTCTGTTAGACCTCAGTGCTGCTTTTGATACTGTTGACCATAAAATTTTATTACAGAGATTAGAGCATGCCATAGGTATTAAAGGCACTGCGCTGCGGTGGTTTGAATCATATTTGTCTAATAGATTACAATTTGTTCATGTAAATGGGGAATCTTCTTCACAGACTAAAGTTAATTATGGAGTTCCTCAAGGTTCTGTGCTAGGACCAATTTTATTCACTTTATACATGCTTCCCTTAGGCAGTATTATTAGACGGTATTGCTTAAATTTTCATTGTTACGCAGATGATACCCAGCTTTATCTATCCATGAAGCCAGAGGACACACACCAATTAGCTAAACTGCAGGATTGTCTTACAGACATAAAGACATGGATGACCTCTAATTTCCTGCTTTTAAACTCAGATAAAACTGAAGTTATTGTACTTGGCCCCACAAATCTTAGAAACATGGTGTCTAACCAGATCCTTACTCTGGATGGCATTACCCTGACCTCTAGTAATACTGTGAGAAATCTTGGAGTCATTTTTGATCAGGATATGTCATTCAAAGCGCATATTAAACAAATATGTAGGACTGCTTTTTTGCATTTACGCAATATCTCTAAAATCAGAAAGGTCTTGTCTCAGAGTGATGCTGAAAAACTAATTCATGCATTTATTTCCTCTAGGCTGGACTATTGTAATTCATTATTATCAGGTTGTCCTAAAAGTTCCCTAAAAAGCCTTCAGTTAATTCAAAATGCTGCAGCTAGAGTACTGACAGGGACTAGAAGGAGAGAGCATATCTCACCCATATTGGCCTCTCTTCATTGGCTTCCTGTTAATTCTAGAATAGAATTTAAAATTCTTCTTCTTACTTATAAGGTTTTGAATAATCAGGTCCCATCTTATCTTAGGGACCTCATAGTACCATATCACCCCAATAGAGCGCTTCGCTCTCAGACTGCAGGCTTACTTGTAGTTCCTAGGGTTTGTAAGAGTAGAATGGGAGGCAGAGCCTTCAGCTTTCAGGCTCCTCTCCTGTGGAACCAGCTCCCAATTCAGATCAGGGAGACAGACACCCTCTCTACTTTTAAGATTAGGCTTAAAACTTTCCTTTTTGCTAAAGCTTATAGTTAGGGCTGGATCAGGTGACCCTGAACCATCCCTTAGTTATGCTGCTATAGACGTAGACTGCTGGGGGGTTCCCATGATGCACTGTTTCTTTCTCTTTTTGCTCTGTATGCACCACTCTGCATTTAATCATTAGTGATCGATCTCTGCTCCCCTCCACAGCATGTCTTTTTCCTGGTTCTCTCCCTCAGCCCCAACCAGTCCCAGCAGAGGACTGCCCCTCCCTGAGCCTGGTTCTGCTGGAGGTTTCTTCCTGTTAAAAGGGAGTTTTTCCTTCCCACTGTAGCCAAGTGCTTGCTCACAGGGGGTCGTTTTGACCGTTGGGGTTTTACATAATTATTGTATGGCCTTGCCTTACAATATAAAGCGCCTTGGGGCGACTGTTTGTTGTGATTTGGCGCTATATAAAAAAAATTGATTGATTGATTGATTGATTAAACACAGTACAAGTGTGTCACCTTACTGTGCAAACATATTCGTACTGCATAAAAACCCTCCTCTGCATCATGTACAGCCTTGCTGTGCTGCTTGAGTGGATTTAACAAATGAAATCATCAATTGATTGCAGCATTGTGCTGGTTTCACCTGTCAGTCCACTTCGCTTAGAGAATGGATAGGGCTTGTGCTTTGTGCACTTAGCATCGACATGTGGTGGAAATCAAAGGGACAGAATCCAGCAGGGAAAGGTAAAGGGGGTGGTTGTGGAGGTTTGGGGCACTAAGCGACTTTAAACCCGTTAAACCTTCTACAGATTGCACCAGTGTTTTGACAATGGCCAGTAAACTATCTAAATTGCAGTGTTTTAGCGCCTGTCTTTCTTTGCTGAGCCCGGTAGTGAGGCGTGAGGCTGTCAGCCCCATCAAATGGCTTTTCTCTCTCTCTCTCTCTCTCTCTCTCTCTCCCCGTCTCTACTTTCTCTTGTCCTGCATGGCTCCTATCATCATCACCGTCCTTTCAGACAAAAAACTTTGTCCCTTTATCGCCGATTGTGCCTCTCCCTCACTATCTTGCTGAAATTACCCTTTCATTTTGTTGTGCCATAAAATTACAGCCTGGTGAAGATTGGCAGTGTTTTTGTGCAGACAGAAGGGCAAATCAGTGTTTTTGTTGAGGCTGTGTGTGCACATGCAAGTGTGCTGACATCTTCAGAGTGTCAAAGTTTAGCATTGTGTGATCAGCTTGCCATGGTTCATGTGTGTATGTTCAGGTTTCACTACGATCACTGGGAGTAATAGGACTCGTTATAACGCCAGGGTACAAGGGTAAAACTACATTTTGCTTGACACTTTTAGATTTTTTCCAATCAGTATGAGGAAAATAGCAAAATAAGGGTGGAGGTGATGACTTGCAGAGGGCAAGAAAAAAAAGGGGAGTGGAGAAAAAAACCCAAATATTCATAGAAAATCTTAGCACCCCAGACCAGCCTCTCAGTTCTGAACCTCAAGGCTTTTTTTTGTGGTGCTTAAAATAAAAGATGAGTACTTTATTATTTAGTTGTGTTATTCAGGGCTGTTGTATTCCAAGGCTATAGTATCTATTAGCCAAGTGAAGCCAGTGGGCAGTTCAGCTAACTTAGACGATTTGCTTTTCAGCTAACTGAATGAATGAATGTATGATTTTTTTCAGCACATAAAACTCAATATCAAAAACAGAAAGCATTTTACAGTAACACGTGGCTGAAAGGGTCTAGGCAGAAGCAAAAGCTTACAGTAGTGTTCAGAATAACAGTAGTGCTATGTGACTAAAAAGATTAATCCAGGTTTTGAGTATATTTCTTATTGTTACATGGGAAACAAGGTACCAGTAGATTCAGTAGATTCTCACAAATCCAACAAGACCAAGCATTCATGATATGCACACTCTTAAGGCTATGAAATTGGGCTATTAGTAAAAAAAAGTAGAAAAGGGGGTGTTAATAATAGTAACATCTGCTGTTGACGCTACAAACTCAAAACTATTATGTTCAAACTGCTTTTTTAGCAATCCTGTGAATCACTAAACTAGTATTTAGTTGTATAACCACAGTTTTTCATGATTTCTTCACATCTGCGAGGCATTCATTTTGTTGGTTTGGAACCAAGATTTTGCTCGTTTACTAGTGTGGTTGGGGTCATTGTCTTGTTGAAACACCCATTTCATGGGCGTGTCCTCTTCCGCATAAGGCAACATGACCTCTTCAAGTATTTTGACATATCCAAACTGATCCATGATACCTGGTATGCGATATATAGGCCCAACACCATAGTAGGAGAAACATGCCCATATCATGATGCTTGCACCACCATGCTTCACTGTCTTCACTGTGAACTGTGGCTTGAATTCAGAGTTTGGGGGTCGTCTCACAAACTGTCTGCGGCCCTTGGACCCAAAAAGAACAGTTTTACTCTCATCAGTCCACAAAATATTCCTCCATTTCTCTTTAGGCCAGTTGATGTGTTCTTTGGCAAATTGTAACCTCTTCTGCACATCTTTTATTTAACAGAGGGACTTTGCGGGGGATTCTTGCAAATAAATTAGCTTCACACAGGCATCTTTTAACTGTCACAGCACTTACAGGTAACTCCAGACTGTCTTTGATCATCCTGGATCTGATCACCTGCGTATAGGTTTTCCGCTCTGCAATCAACTTTTTAATCAAACTACGCTGTTCTTCTGAACAATGTCTTGAACGTCCCATTTTCCTCAGGCTTTCAAAGAGAAAAGCATGTTCAATAGGTGCTGGCTTCATCCTTAAATAGGGGACACCTGATTCACACCTGTTTGTTCCACAAAATTGACGAACTCACTGACTGAATGCCACACTACTATTATTGTGAACACCCAATTTTTTTTTTTACTTTTTTTTTACTAACCCAATTTCATAGCCTTAAGAGTGTGCATATCATGAATGCTTGGTCTTGTTGGATTTGTGAGAATCTACTGAATCTGCTGGTACCTTGTTTCCCATGTAACAATAAGAAATATACTCAAAACCTGGATTAATCTTTTTAGTCACATAGCACTACTATTATTCTGAACACTACTGTATATACACCCACCCCTTTACACCCCCCCCCCCCACACACACACAAATATATATATGTACACATATACCTAATACATACGCATAACAACAAATACAAAAGGAACAAAGCACAGATCTTTGAGATTAATCAATGAATGGAATTTTCTCATTACCACAAAATAAATAATAATGCACAATCCAAAGGAAATAATACTGAATCAATAAACTTAATTGTCCATACTGTAACGAGAGATTATATTACTTTTTATAAAGTCTTTTAAAGCTGACTAGAGTAGGGCGTAATTTAATATGTTCAGGACAGATGTTCCAAATGTTTACACCTTTTATAGAAACACAGTGACTTTTTACAGTAAGTATTTAATTCATCAAATAATAATGTTCCTCTCAAATTATAACTGGAGTCCTTCATTTTAAACAGATTTTGAGGTAGAAGTTTGTTTTTTGCTTTATACATGGTTTGTATTGTAATATAATCAACTAAGTCCCTGAATTTCAGAATACAAGGTCTGTTAGAAAAGTATCAGACCTTTTTATTTTTTTCAAAAACCATATGGATTTGAATCACATGTGATTGCATCAGACAAGCTTGAACCTTCGTGCACATGCTTGAGTTTTTTCACACCTGTCGGTTGCGTCATTCGCCTGTGAGCAGGCTTTGTGTGAGCACTGGTCCACCCTCTCATCGTTTTTTTATTGCGAATAAATGTCTGAGCGATTTGGAGCTTTGCTGCATCAATTTTTTTTCCAGAAACTGTGAGAGACCTCCAGGTGGACACCGTTCGGAAAATTAATATGGCTTTCAGGGACGATTTTATGGGGATTACACAGATTAAGGAGTGTTACTGCCGCTTTAAGGACGGCCCACAACTGCTGAGAGCGCAGCACGCTCCCAGCGCCGATCGACATGCTCAGACCCCGCTGAAACAACCAGATCATTTCCAACGTGAAGGCTTTGTTGATCCAAGACCTCATCTGACTTTCACAAAAAGGCAGAAGGTGTGGATATCAGCACTTTTTCGGCACATTCCACTGTTACAGGAGTTTTTTTCATGGAAAGAAAAGCGGAGGGACGCTCCACAGAGCCATTCATTACGCGGGACAAAACCACCTCGGTGTTTGTCTCACAGGACGGCTTTGAGATGGCTTTCAGATGGATTCCGGTTGCTTTTCAGTCGTGTGATTATCCGATTGTGATTGTGCATGAGCTGGACATGCCCCAACATGTCCTGGAAGGCTTCATCACGGCGTTGCTTTGTGCGACGCACGGTGGAGCCGCTCCTCTTTCCATGACAAAAACTCCTGTAACAGTGGAATGTGCCGTTCATTTCTAAACTGGATGCTGTCTTGATCCGGTATGTCATCTGACTAGCACAGGAATTGTGAAAAGACGTGGACATCAGCACTTTTTCAGCACATTAAGACAGACGTGCGGAGGAGTTCCGCGCGTCGCGGTGGAGCCACATGGCGCAAAGCAACGCCATGATGAAGCCTTCCAGGACATGTTGGGGCATGTCCAGCTCATGCACAATCACAATCGGATAATCACACGACTGAAAAGCAACCGGAATCCATCTAAAAGCCATCTCAAAGCCATCCTGTGAGACCAACACCGAGGTGGTTTTGTCCCGCATAATGAACGGCTCCGTGGCACGTCCCTCCGCTTTTCTTTCCATGAAAAAAACTCCTGTAACAGTGGGTTGTGCCAAAAAAGTGCTGATATCCACGCCTTCTGCCTTTTTGTGAAAGTCAGACGAGGTCCCGGATCAACAAAGCCTTCACGTTGGAAATGATCTGGTTGTTTCAGCGGGGTCTGAGCATGTCGATCGGCGCTGGGAGCGCGCCGCGCTCTCAGCAGTTGTGGGCCATCCTTAAAGCGGCAGTAACACTCCTTAATCTGTATAATCCCCATAAAATCGTCCCTGAAAGCCATATTAATTTTCTGAACGGTGTCCACCTGGAGGTCTCTCACAGTTTCTGGAAAAAAATTGATGCAGCAAAGCTCCAAATCGTTGACATTTATTCGCAATAAAAATCCAACGAGAGGGTTGGACCAGTGCTCACACAAAGCTGCTCACAGGCGAATGACGCAACCGACAGGCGTGAAAAAACTCACGCATGCGCACGAAGGTTCAAGCTTGTCTGATGCAATCACACGTGATTCAAATCCATATGGTTTTCCATCTTAAATTATCATCAATGATAACTCGAAGAAATTTTGTTTCAGTTACAATTTCAATTTCAGCGTGCTGTAATAATAAATTTCTACGTAAATTCCTGGGCTTATTTACAAATATAATACACTTTGTTTTACCAAGATGAAGTGATAATTTATTTAAATAAAACCATTGTTTACATTTCTGCAATTCCTTCTCCACCATGTCCAAAAGCTGTCCCAAATGATACCCACTTCAGAACACAGTTGTATCATCAGCAAATAAAATACAATTCAAGGACTTAGAAATCAAACATATATCATTAAATCAAATCAAATCAAATCAATTTTATTTATATAGCGCCAAATCACAACAAACAGTTGCCCCAAGGCGCTTTATATTGCAAGGCAAAGCCATACAATAATTACGGAAAAACCCGTAATTAATTATCAGAGATCAATCACTAATGATTAAATGCAGAGTGGTACATACAGAGCAAAAAAGAGAAAGAAACACACAGTGCATCATGGGAACCCCCCAGCAGTCTAAGTCTATAGCAGCATAACTAAGGGATGGTTCAGGGTCACCTGATCCAGCCCTAACTATAAGCTTTAGCAAAAAGGAAAGTTTTAAGCCTAATCTTAAAAGTAGAGAGGGTGTCTGCCTCCCTGATCCGAATTGGGAGCTGGTTCCAAAGGAGAGGAGCCTGAAAGCTGAAGGCTCTGCCTCCCATTCTACTCTTAAAAACCCTAGGAACTACAAGTAAGCCTGCAGTCTGAGAGCGAAGTGCTCTATTGGGGTGATATGGTACTATGAGGTCCCTAAGATAAGATGGGACCTGATTATTCAAAACCTTATAAGTAAGAAGAAGAATTTTAAATTCTATTCTAGAATTAACAGGAAGCCAATGAAGAGAAGCCAATATGGGTGAAATATGCTCTCTCCTTCCAGTCCTTGTCAGTACTCTAGCTGCAGAATTTTGAATTAACTGAAGGCTTTTCAGGGAACTTTTAGGACAACCTGATAATAATGAATTACAATAGTCCAGCCTAGAAGAAATAAATGCATGAATTAGCTTTTCAGCATCACTCTGAGACAAGACCTTTCTAATTTTAGAGATATTGCGCAAATGCAAAAAAGCAGTCCTACATATTTGTTTAATATGCGCATTGAATGACATATCCTGATCAAAAATGACTCCAAGATTTCTCACAGTATTACTAGAGGTCAGGGTAATGCCATCCAGAGTAAGGATCTGGTTAGACACCATGTTTCTAAGATTTGTGGGGCCAAGTACAATAACTTCAGTTTTATCTGAGTTTAAAAGCAGGAAATTAGAGGTCATCCATGTCTTTATGTCTGTAAGACAATCCTGCAGTTTAGCTAATTGGTGTGTGTCCTCTGGCTTCATGGATAGATAAAGCTGGGTATCATCTGCGTAACAATGAAAATTTAAGCAATGCTGTCTAATAATACTGCCTAAGGGAAGCATGTATAAAGTGAATAAAATTGGTCCTAGCACAGAACCTTGTGGAACTCCATAATTAACCTTAGTCTGTGAAGAAGATTCCCCATTTACATGAACAAATTGTAATCTATTAGATAAATATGATTCAAACCACTGCAGCACAGTGCCTTTAATACCTATAGCATGCTCTAATCTCTGTAATAAAATTTTATGGTCAACAGTATCAAAAGCAGCACTAAGGTCTAACAGAACAAGTACAGAGATGAGTCCACTGTCTGAGGCCATAAGACGATCATTTGTAACCTTCACTAATGCTGTTTCTGTACTATGATGAATTCTAAACCCTGACGGAAACTCTTCAAATAGACCATTCCTCTGCAGATGATCAGTTACCTGTTTTACAACTACCCTTTCAAGAATTTTTGAGAGAAAAGGAAGGTTGGAGATTGGCCTATAGTAAGCTAAGATAGCTGGGTCAAGTGATGGCTTTTTAAGTAATGGTTTAATTACTGCCACCTTAAAAGCCTGTGGTACATACCCAACTAATAAAGATAGATTGATCATATTTAAGATTGAAGCATTAATTAATGGTAGGGCTTCCTTGAGCAGCCTGGTAGGAATGGGGTCTAATAGACATGTTGATGGTTTGGAGAAAGTAACTAATGAAAATAACTCAGACAGAACAATCAGAGAGAAAGAGTCTAACCAAATACCGGCATCACTGAAAGCAGCCAAAGAGAACGATATGTCTTTGGGATGGTTATGTGTAATTTTTTCTCTAATAGTTAAATTTTTATTAGAAAAGAAAGTCATGAAGTCATTACTAGTTAAAGTTAAAGGAATACTCGGCTCAATAGAGCTCTGACTCTTTGTCAGCCTGGCTACAGTGCTGAAAAGAAACCTGGGGTTGTTCTTATTTTCTTCAATTAGTGATGAGTAGTAAGATGTCCTAGCTTTACGGAGGGCTTTTTTTATAGAGCAACAGACTCTTTTTCCAGGCTAAGTGAAGATCTTCTAAATTAGTGAGACGCCATGTCCTCTCCAACCTACGGGTTATCTGCTTTAAGCTGCGAGTTTGTGAGTTATACCACGGAGTCAGGCACTTCTGATTTAAGGTTCTCTTTTTCAGAGGAGCTACAGCATCCAAACTTGTCCTCAAAGAGGATATAAAACTATTGATGAGATAATCTATCTCACTCACAGAGTTTAGGTAGGTACTCTGCCATGTGTTGGTATATGGCATTGGAGAACATAAAGAAGGAATCATATCCTTAAACCTAGTTACAGCGCTTTGTGAAAGACTTCTACTGTAATGAAACTTATTCCCCACTGCTGGGTAGTCCATCAGAGTAAATGTAAATGTTATTAAGAAATGATCAGACAGAAGGGAGTTTTCAGGGAATACTGTTAAGTCTTCAATTTCTATGCCATATGTCAGAACAAGATCTAAAGTGTGGCTAAGGTGGTGGGTGGACTCATTTACATTTTGAGCAAAGCCATCGAGTCTAACAACAGATTAAATGCAGTGTTGAGGCTGTCATTCTCAGCATCTGTGTGGATGTTAAAATCGCCCACTATAATTATCTGAGCTAAGCACTAAGTCAGACAAAAGGTCCGAAAATTCACAGAGAAACTCACAGTAACGACCAGGTGGACGATAGATAACAACAAATAAAACTGGTTTTTGGGACTTCCAATTTGGATGGACAAGACTAAGAGTCAAGCTTTCAAATTAATTAAAGCTCTGTCTGGGTTTTTGATTAATTAATAAGCTGGAGTGGAAGATTGCTGCTAATCCTCCGCCTCGGCCCATGCTACGAGCGTTCTGACAGTTAGTGTGACTCGGGGGTGTTGACTTATTTAAACTAACATATTCATCCTGCTGTAACCAGGTTTCTGTAAGGCAGAATAAATCAATATGTTGATCAATTATTATATCATTTACTAACAGGGACTTAGAAGAGAGAGATCTAATGTTTAATAGACCACATTTAACTGTTTTAGTCTGTGGTGGAGTTGAAGGTGCTATATTATTTTTTCTTTTTGAATTTTTATGCTTAAATAGATTTTTGCTGGTTATTGGTGGTCTGGGAGCAGGCACCGTCTCTACGGGGATGGGGTAATGAGGGGATGGCAGGGGGAGAGAAGCTGCAGAGAGGTGTGTAAGACTACAACTCTGCTTCCTGGTCCCAACCCTGGATAGTCACGGTTTGGAGGATTTAAGAAAATTGGCTAGATTTCTAGAAATGAGAGCTGCTCCACCCAAAGTGGGATGGATGCCGTCTCTCCTAACAAGACCAGGTTTTCCCCAGAAGCTTTGCCAATGATCTATGAAGCCCACCTCATTTTTTGGACACCACTCAGACAGCCAGCAATTCAGGGAGAACATGCGGCTAAACATGTCACTCCCGGTCCGATTGGGGAGGGGCCCAGAGAAAACTACAGAGTCCGACATTGTTTTTGCAAAGTTACACACCGATTCAATGTTAATTTTAGTGACCTCCAATTGGCGTAACCGGGTGTCATTACTGCCGACGTGAATTACAATCTTACAAAATTTACATTTAGCCTTAGCCAGCAGTTTCAAATTTCCTTCAGTGTCGCCTGCTCTGGCCCCCGGAAGACAACTGACTATGGTTGCTGGTGTCGCTAACTTCACATTTCTCAAAACAGAGTCGCCAATAACCAGAGTTTGTTCCTCGGCGGGTGTGTCGCCGAGTGGAGAAAAACGGTTAGAAATGTGAACGGGTTGGTGGTGTACACGGGGCTTCTGTTTAGAACTACGCTTCCTCCTCACAGTCACCCAGTCGGCCTGCTTTCCCGGCTGCTCGGGATCTGACGGAGGGGAACTAACGATGGCTAAGCTACCTTGGTCCGCACCGACTACAGGGGCCTGGCTAGCTGTAGGATTTTCCAAGGTGCGGAGCCGAGTCTCCAATTCGCCCAGCCTGGCCTCCAAAGCTACGAATAAGCTACACTTATTACAAGTACCATTACTGCTAAAGGAGGCCGAGGAATAACTAAACATTTCACACCCAGAGCAGAAAAGTGCGTGAGAGACAGGAGAAGCCGCCATGCTAAACTGGCTAAGAGCTAGTAGCTGCGCTAAGCTAGCGGATTCCTAAAAACACACAAAGTGAATAATGTGTAAATAATTTAGAGGTGATTCAGCAGAGGGAGTGCTTTAGTTAAGGCACGTGAAGATTACACTGTAAAAAAAAATCGTTATCTAGTTAACTCAATCTAACTGCGCAGGTTAAACAGCTAACAGATACAGCAAAACACCGCTGTGCTCCGGAACAGGAAGTGATACAATACCGCAGTGAGAGCCAACCACCAGTAGAGGCCTACTGGTGGTTGGCTTTCACTTAATTAATTAATGTATAAAAGAAACAGCAATGGACCAAGGACTGCACCTTGAGGCACACCACATGTAATCTTAAAAAATTCTGGGTTTATCCCCCTAATATGGACACACTGATACCTGTTTTGTAGATAGCTGCCTATCCAGTCATGAGCCAGTCCCCTGATACCATACTTCTGCAATTTATCCAATAGTAAGGTATGGTCTATGGTATCAAAAGCTTTCTGTGAATCAAAAAACCTGATACTGTGTACTGCTTATTGTCAACTACATTTGTTATTTGTTCAACAAAGTCAATTAAAGCCAACAAGGTAGTTCGATACTGTCTGAATCCATACTGCTGTTCACTGAGTATATGGTGTTTAGCTAAAAAATCATTTAGCCTCTTTTCAAACACCTTTTCCAAAATTTTAGAAAATTGTGGTAACAGTGAGATTGGCCTGTAGTTTGAAAAGACATGTTTATCACCAGATTTGAACAGTGGAATGACTTTAGCTATTTTCATTTTCAAAGGAAATTTCCCAGTCATTAATGACAAATTACAAATATAAGTTAATGATTTAATGATACAGTCAGTAATCTTCTTTATTAAAAACATGTCAAAATTATAGATGTCATTTGACGTTTTACCTTTTAATTTATGAACTATGTCAATTATTTATTTTTCATCTGTTTCTTTAATAAACATTGAATCCAAAATTTTATTGATTGTGTTGCTGTTATCCAAGGAACACATTTTAGGGGTCACAATTGAATTAGCTAAATTTTTACCCACATTAACAAAATAATCATTGAATTGGTTTATTTTCCTTAATGATTGTATCTGTAGTTACTGCATTTAATCTATTATTAGACTCAGTTGGCTTCTCTCAAAATGTAAATGAGCCCACCCACCACTTTAGCCACACTTTAGCTCTTGTTCTGACATATGGCATAGAAATTGAAGAGTTAACAGTATTCCCTGAAAACCCCTTTTTGTCTGATCATTTCTTAATAACATTTACATTTACTTTAATGGACTACCCAGCAGTGGGGAATAAGTTTCATTACAGTAGAAGTCTTTCTGAAAGCGCTGTAACTAGGTTTAAGGATATGATTCCTTCTTTGTTATGTTCTTCAATGCCATATACCAACACAGTGCAGAGTAGCTACCTAAACTCTGTGAGTGAGATAGATTAGCTCATCAATAGCTTTACATCCTCATTGAGCACAACTTTGGATGCTGTAGCTCCTCTGAAAAAGAGAGCCTTAAATCAGAAGTGCCTGACTCCGTGGTATAACCCACAAACTCGCAGCTTAAAGCAGATAACCCGTAAGCTGGAGAGGAAATGGCGTCTCACTAATTTAGAAGATCTTCATTTAGCCTGGAAAAAGAGTCTGTTGCTCTATAAAAAAGCCCCCCGTAAAGCTAGGACATCTTACTATTCATCACTAATTGAAGAAAATAAGAACAACCCCAGGTTTCTTTTCAGCACTGTAGCCAGGCTGACAAAGAGTCAGAGCTCTATTGAGCCGAGTATTCCTTTAACTTTAACTAGTAATGACTTCATGACGTTCTTTGCAAATAAAATTTTAACTATTAGAGAAAAAAATTATTCATAACCATCCCAAAGACATATCTTTATGTTCAGCTGCTTTCAGTAATGCTGGTATTTAATTAGACTCTTTCTCTCCGATTGTTCTGTCTGAGTTACTTTCATTAGTCACTTCCTCCAAACCATCAACATGTCTATTAGACCCCATTCCTACCAGGCTGCTCAAGGAAGCCCTACCATTAATTAATGCTTCAATCTTAAATATGATCAATCTATCTTTATTAGTTGGCTATGTACCACAGGCTTTTAAGGTGGCAGTAATTAAACCATTACTTAAAAAGCCATCACTTGACCCAGCTATCTTAACTAAGTATAGGCCAATCTCCAACCTTCCTTTTCTCTCAAAAATTCTTGAAAGGGTAGTTGTAAAACAGCTAACTGATCATCTGCAGAGGAATGGTCTATTTGAAGAGTTTCAGTCAGGTTTCAGAATTCATCATAGTACAGAAACAGCATTAGTGAAGGTTACAAATGATCTTCCTATGGCCTCAGATAGTGGACTCATCTCTGTGCTCGTCCTGTTAGACCTCAGTGCAGCTTTTGATACTGTTGACCATAAAATTTTATTACAGAGATTAGAGCATGCCATAGGTATTAAAGGCACTGTGCTGCAGAGGTTTGAATCATATTTATCTAATAGATTACAATTTGTTCATGTAAATGGGGAGTCTTCTTCATGGACTAAGGTTAATTATGGAGTTCCACAAGGTTCTGTGCTAGGACCGATTTTATTCACTTTATACATGCTTCCCTTAGGCAGTATTATTAGAAAGCATTGCTTAAATTTTGAACAGAAGTGAAGGCGACCGCGGAGGCGCCCCCATGAGGGGCACAGCGGCCGTAATGCACTCGCTTCATCCGTGCCCACTCTGTCTGCATGCTTGACATACCATTTGCGACCATGATGTGGCCGTGCTGGGCACGCGTCATATCTGTTTTGCACGCTGTCCCGGTCCGCCGCCAAGCCGCGCCAACCCGTCGGTTGCAGATATCAGCGGATGACAGGGGATATGCAGCGCGTTGGTTGTGTATGTCCTGCGTATGTCTTCAGTATGTGTTCAGGCAGTGATGTGGATCTCATCCGCAGCAGGACATGCGTGCCTCTGCAGATGATCACGGATGTGTTCGGATGGCAGCCGACTCATACAGGAATGTTACACGGTTACTGCGGTTGTTTGGCGGATGTGGGCCACTTTTGTGCGCATTCCATCCGCAAATCCTCCTAAACGCCAGTGGGACAGGGCCCTTACTCTGGATGGCATTACCCTGACCTCCAGTAATATTGTGAGAAATCTTGGAGTCATTTTTGATCAGAATATGTCCTTCAATGCTATTGTAATTCATTATTATCAGGTTGTCCTAAAAGTTCCCTGAAAAGCCTTCAGTTAATTCAAAATGCTGCAGCTAGAGTATTGACAGGGACTAGAAGGAGAGAGCATATTTCACCCATTGGCTTCTCTTCATTGGCTCCCTGTTAATTCCAGAATAGAATTTAAAATTCTTCTTCTTACTTATAAGGTTTTGAATAATCAGGTCCCTTCTTATCTTAGGGACCTTATAGTACCATATCACCCCAATAGAGCGCTTTGCTCTCAGACTGCAGGCTTACTTGTAGTTCCTAGGGTTTGTAAGAGTAGAATGGGAGGCAGAGCCTTCAGCTTTCAGGCTCCTCTCCTGTGGAACCAGCTCCCAATTCGGATTAGGGAGACAGACACCCTCTCCACTTTTAAGATTAATCTTAAAACTTTCCTTTTTGCTAAAGCTTATAGTTAGGATTGGATCAGGTGACCCTGAACCATCCCTTAGTTATGCTGCTATAGACTTAGACTGCTGGGGGCTTCCCATGATGCACTGAGTTTTTTCTTTTTATTCACCTTTTTGCTCTGTATGCACCACTCTGCATTTAATCATTAGTGATTGATCTCTGCTCTCTTCCACAGCATGTCTTTTTCCTGATTCTCTCCCCTCAGCCCCAACCAGTCCCAGCAGAAGACTGCCCCTCCCTGCGCCTGGTTCTGCTGGAGGTTTCTTCCTGTTAAAGGGAGGTTTCCTTCCCACTGTCGCCAAGTGCTCTCATAGGGAGTTGTTTTGACCGTTGGGGTTTTTCTGTAATTATTGTATGGCTTTTGCCTTACAATATAAAGTGCCTTGTGGCAAGTGTTTGTTGTGATTTGGCGCTATATAAATAAAATTGATTTGATTTGATTTAATTTGATTTAGTTGTGTAAAAAATAACCTGGATAGTCTTTAACAACTTTTTTGTTTTTGACGATTTCATTTAAAAGCTTCCAAGTTCCTTTAATGTTGGTTTTATTTTTTTCTAATAAATCACTATAATGCTGCTTCTTACAAGATCTCATAATGTTAATTTGTTTTTGTATATCTTATATTTACTTTCAGCATCCTTAGTTCTAAATTTTATGAATTGCTTATACAATAAATTTTTCTTTTTACATGCATTCTTTAGCCCCTTTGTGATCCATGGATTATCTACATTTCGTTTGTTACCAACTTTAGACACAAATGGGCAGTGTTTATCATATAAACTGGAAATAATAGAGATAAATGATTCATATGATTTGTCTATGTCTTCAATATAAATGTCATACCAGTTTTGATGAATTAAGTCCGTTCTAAGATTTTCAACAGTTGCATCAGTTATTTTCCTTATTAAATTACTAGTTTCATGATGAACATTTTCATGGATTGATGAATTAAAGGAAGCAAAAACTGGCAAATGATCACTGACATCACTAAGAAGTAATCCACCCGTTAATTTCCCTACAGTAACGTTTGTTAATATCAGTAAGTGTTGCTGTGTTCATAGTTATCTTGCTTGGATGTGTAATTATTGGATACAGTCCCACACAAAACACAGAATTTATGAATTTCGTTATTTGTGATTGACTATGTGGATTTAAAAAAATCTATACTAAAGTCTCCGCAAACAAATAGAAGCTTATTGCTTTTAACTGCGGTATACATTTCGATAAGTTTATCCTCAAAAATAATGTTTGAACCAGGAGCTCTATAAACACAGCTTATAATTATATTTTTTGATTTTTCACATTTAATTTCAACTCTAACACATTCCATAACATTTTCTAAGGAAAATTACATATTTTTAACAATTTCACACTGATGGACTTGATCTAACATAAAGTGCAATGCCCCCGCCCCATTTATTCATCCAATTTATGGCGAAAAAAGTCATATCCCTCAAGCTGAACAGCATGCTCCTGGTCATCTTTTAACCATGTCTCAGCAATTGCAATAACTGCAAAATGTTTGTTGGATATTTTTAAACAGTCCTAAATTTTTGGAATGTTCATAGAGAGACTCCTACTATTAAAATGTATAACTGAAAATGTCCCATTTGTCAAAGAATAAGCCTTAAATTGTTCCTTAGTAAAATATTTACAATGATGAATAATGCTATTGAGAAAAAAACAATCTGGGTTAATATTATGACTATGTTAAGTATAATCAAAAATGTTCAAATTGAGCTCCTGTGCAGAGGTAAATTAAAAAAAGTCTGTTGACATCATATAATAATTAGAATCCACAGACAGAAAAATGGAGCTGGATGAAGTCTAATTACGTGATATAAACCTGAAAGATGATTTCTCGGAGTTTGCCCCATAACAAGAAAAGAAGGAAAAGTATGGTCACTCAATGTAAACGATAAAAAGTCATTTGGAAACATTTCCTCCAGAGGGATTCACTACTTAAAGTTATCCAAGTCAGAAAGCTCCCTTACCATCATGACTTTCGCTTCCTCTGGAGTTTCGTTTAATTTGATCCACACTTTACAGTTTGTTGTCCAGGTTGCTTGTGTTTTCTTTTGTTTCCGAAGGATTCTGGCTTGTCTTGCTATGTCTGTGTTTTTCTTTGTCAAATGTTCATTGACATGCAATGCACCTCCGTTCCTCTCAGCTTTTTGGTTTGTCGCAGAAAATTATTCTTAAATTTTCTGTTTGTGAACCGGATAATAATGGCAGATTTGAACTTATTGTCTTTCCTTGGAAGTGGATGACAATCTGCAGTGTCACTGTTGCTAATGTGGATGTCATTTGAGGAGAAGAACTGGATGATTTGCTGCTCCAGGGAGTGGATTTCTCCCAGCATGTCATCCTCCACGCTTATTCTGCAGGCCCCGTCTGTGGCCCTCGCGGATGTCCGATGTTTGGTTTTCAATCCCGTTATGATGGTATATTGTTCGAGTTCATCCACTCGTTTTTCGAGTAGCCTGATTTTATTATCTTTCTCATGGATCATTTTCCTGAGTTTTCGAACCTCCTTTAATAGACTAAGCAGTTCGGTCTGTTGTTTGACCACACTGCTGAGTTCCTCTGACATAAAGTTCAACGACAGTCTAATCTCTTCCAGATCTTCTCCACCTATAGCCTTTTCTGTTGGCATAATGAACAATTAAGAAAATTATTAATAGTTTTTACCTAAATGTTTGTTCATATACCGCAGTGTCTGACAGCGAAGGGCTAGTGCTGATGGTAGCTACTGCTGGGCCTGATGGTAGATGAAGCCTGGGCCCGGTGGTGGATGGCTGTAGCTGAAGCCTGGTGTTTGTAATAAAATACTCCAAACAAAACAAACACAGCCTCCACAACAACTAGCAGCTGCATCAAGTGAACTCTGAGTCTCTGCTCACTCTCTGCTGTGCTGTTCACTCTCTGAAAATCATTAGCGGATCAATTAGATTCATTAGCTAATTTTAAGTCAGCTAAGATTTTTTGAATGATGTCTAATGGTCAGGAACATTTGTAAACCTGAAAATAATACATTCGTTCATGTTGGAACTTATACACTAATCCAATAACTGAAAAAGGTGCAACAAGGTGATCCGTACTTGTTGGTGATACTTACAAAGGCCACAAGTTACAAAGGCAAGTATCACCTCGAGGAGATGGAGGAGCAGGAGGTCAAGCCTAATTAAATGTTTTTATATTTTTATATTCTTAAAATTATTTTTCATGTAGCGTTAGCGTCTAGTGTTATTTCTTAATATTTCTTATTCATATAATATTTTATGTAGTGTAAATAAACTGTATGTTGAATGGAGACTTTCATCTATATATTAAAAACCAAGTGGCCTCTGTGTACATGTGTGTGTGCGTGTATGGCTTCGATCTTGGAGAAACTGGGGAGAGCTGACATTTGCTGTTTGGTATGCTTATGTATTTTGGGTCAAGGATGAATGCCGCCAAAAGGACAAGTTGATAGGACTAATATTTTTGGAGAAATTATAGATATTAGCTAACAACACTGAACAATGGACATTGATAATTACATTCTGGACTCACGCACCATTCCAAATCATTATAAAAACTTTGCATAATTTATTGCCACCCTTGAAAAATCTCAGCTACCTATTTAATAAACATTTCCCAATCTAGAGTGCGTGGACCCCCATGGCAATGCACTAGTTTAATTTATTTAATTATTTATGCATATATTGATTATTATCTCCTGTGATAGACTGGCGGCTGTCTTTGGTGTACCTACCCTCTTGCCGACTGCTGGAAGAGGCTCCGTCCAGCCTCCCATGACTCTTACCTGGAATAAGTGGGTTAAGAAAATGGATGAATCATTGGAAGATCATCATCAGATTTTTGCATGCTCAACCTTTTCGGGAACCTCCATGTTTACACTTCACAATGTCAAAGCCGGGACTTAAAGAGCAATGAAAACACCAATCAAAATCCTGATTCTGGGTCAATCAACATGTAAACAATTGTGTGGTAAATTGGGATTTCCATTATTTGTAAAAATATATGTCAGTTAATGCAACGAAATGGAGCAACAGAACTGCAGATCCTTGACAGACTATCAATCAATCAATCAATTTTTTTTATATAGCGCCAAATCACAACAAACAGTTGCCCCAAGGCGCTTTATATTGTAAGGCAAGGCCATACAATAATTATGTAAAACCCCAACGGTCAAAACGACCCCCTGTGAGCAAGCACTTGGCTACAGTGGGAAGGAAAAACTCCCTTTTAACAGGAAGAAACCTCCAGCAGAACCAGGCTCAGGGAGGGGCAGTCTTCTGCTGGGACTGGTTGGGGCTGAGGGAGAGAACCAGGAAAAAGACATGCTGTGGAGGGGAGCAGAGATCGATCACTAATGATTAAATGCAGAGTGGTGCATACAGAGCAAAAAGAAAAAGAAACAGTGCATCATGGGAACCCCCCAGCAGTCTACGTCTATAGCAGCATAACTAAGGGATGGTTCAGGGTCACCTGATCCAGCCCTAACTATAAGCTTTAGCAAAAAGGAAAGTTTTAAGCCTAATCTTAAAAGTAGAGAGGGTGTCTGTCTCCCTGATCTGAATTGGGAGCTGGTTCCACAGGAGAGGAGCCTGAAAGCTGAAGGCTCTGCCTCCCATTCTACTCTTACAAACCCTAGGAACTACAAGTAAGCCTGCAGTCTGAGAGCGAAGCGCTCTATTGGGGTAATATGGTACTACGAGGTCCCTAAGATAAGATGGGACCTGATTATTCAAAACCTTATAAGTAAGAAGAAGAATTTTAAATTCTATTCTAGAATTAACAGGAAGCCAATGAAGAGAGGCCAATATGGGTGAGATATGCTCTCTCCTTCTAGTCCCCGTCAGTACTCTAGCTGCAGCATTTTGAATTAACTGAAGGCTTTTTAGGGAACTTTTAGGACAACCTGATAATAATGAATTACAATAGTCCAGCCTAGAGGAAATAAATGCATGAATTAGTTTTTCAGCATCACTCTGAGACAAGACCTTTCTGATTTTAGAGATATTGCGTAAATGCAAAAAAGCAGTCCTACATATTTGTTTAATATGCACTTTGAATGACATATCCTGATCAAAAATGACTCCAAGATTTCTCACAGTATTACTAGAGGTCAGGGTAATGCCATCCAGAGTAAGGATCTGGTTAGACACCATGTTTCTAAGATTTGTGGGGCCAAGTACAATAACTTCAGTTTTATCTGAGTTTAAAAGCAGGAAATTAGAGGTCATCCATGTCTTTATGTCTGTAAGACATGATTTACAGATAATAAAAATTAAATTTGTTGTTCTGACACATGTCAACTCTTATAAAGGCATATTCCTTACACAGTGAAGAAAGTAAAGTGAACTCTATACCCGTCTCATTCCTGGAGATCCTCTTTTGTGTTTTCTTGCTATCAAGATTTTTGACATACAGGGACGACATCATTCATTATCAGGTAAAACAATTCGCTTCCTTTTGGATAATTCTTTGTCTGGTCAATAAATAACCAAAATCGACATTAGCTTGTTTGCATAAGGATCAACAGAATAAGACCTGACATTTCCAATGCCGCCATTTCGTTATCTCCCTTGAAAGTTGACACTGTGCTCCATTTTATTCTCTGCCGCTTCCTCGTTGGCTGGAGAGTCTAAACACACATGGAGTCCAGTTTGTGCACTATCTGAAAGTTATCCATCTAATGGGGTAAACAATGTTTTATTTGTTGATTTTGCATTTTGTTTTCTATTTTACAGGACATTTGGGTTTTTGCAGACTGCAGCTAAGGATGCTGGTCATCTTTTTTCTCCACCACTTTATTTGCAGGAGGTCAAACGGGCAATGTGCTCAATGATGACATCATCAAATCCTTAAGTCTAATGTTGCGTGATAAAATAAATGCACTTGTGTCTACAAGTCTAAAATCATTTCTTGGAAAAACACAAACCAAATTTGCGCTATAAAGTTCACTGATAAGTGGAACAATGTGACGTGTGTTTGTATTTCATTTTTGTGGATCTTTGTGCCCTTACAGTATCTTCAGTGTGGGTGTAGTCCTGACAAAATATTTATTAAGTCAATTCACCTCGTAAGTCATAACTCGCAGTCAATAACTGATACGGGATACAACATTATTTATAGCAGGGACGGCAAACTTTGATGATGGGGCAATAAAATGTCTTTGTCATCATCAAAGCGCCATGTCAAACATTGAATCCAACGAAAGTTACCATGTGAGCTTAATTACTTTAAAATCAAAAAGATTATTAAAACACAAAAGGTTCAGTAAGTCTTAAACTACTCAGAACAGGTTTATTTGGTACAGACACTCAAATTTGCTCATAGATCAGTGTTTTTACTTTCAAGAGGAGTCTCTCTCTGTCTGTCTGTCTGCTGTCTCTCTCTCTCTCTCTCTCTCTCTCTCTCTCTCTCTCTCACACACACACACACAATATAATGTTGATGCCTTATATATATATATATATATATATATATATATATATATATATATATATATATATATATATATATATATATATATATATTAATTTCTATCTAATCTAAGTCTTGTTGCACACCTGAGTTATGTTTTGGGCTATGCAAGTTGGGGGAGTGGAATATTTGTTTCACAGTTGACACATCCACAGTACATTCAGACAAATGTATTTATTAACAGATTAGTCAGATACTGAAGGTTCCAGCATCGATATTGTATTGAACATGAAAATATGGTATTGTGGCATCCCTTGTATCTCATATTCATAAATGAATATAACTGACTGGTACTATAATTGTGTGGTCACTTTACATGTTTGACAACACAGAATTTATTTTAGATGATAGAACTACATAATTAATTTTAAGTAATATCCTGCCATTTATAGGCACAATTGAGTGTATTTAATCAATCAGGTTTTCACAGTTATCTTATTGTAATTGATTGTCAGGAAATGGTGGTGTTGTGTACTGCACAACACAACTATAAAGAAATCACATTTTAAAATATTTTTTCTTTATTTGAAAGAAAATTGTAACATGATAATTTGTGTGTCCTTTGATGAACCTAAAAAAAACCATTCATTACCTTTGTTGGGCTTGTGAAAATGTTAAAAATCTTAGTGTGCTTTTTGATCATTGTCCTTTAATTTGAATATCAGAGAGGTAACTAAGACAGCTAGTTTTCCATTTATGAAACATTGCAAACATTAGACCTATCTGGCAGATGCTTAAGTACTGATTTATGTTTTTGTGTTTTATTTTCTGGTTTGCTGCAAAAGACCGTGCAACCTATTCACATGATTTAGAATACATCTGTTACAGATTTAATTATAACTATAAAATTTGAGCACATCACACCTGTTGTTATGTGCCGACGCGGGTTGAGGAGCGGACCTGCGTCTGACTGAACCCAGCACTAAATAACCAGAAAACCGTTCCAAAAACAAAACATTTATTTCCCTTTCTGTGCAATAATTGTGTACAACATAGTATATGGTTTGTCTGGCGGAGTGAAGGACGGCACGGTCTCCAGCGCCCAAAGGGATCAAAGCCCGGCGCTTCTGGACTCAAATTCACCGCCAAACACCCCCCAGGTGGACACGACAAACTGACTCTGTGAAGGATAGAGATAGGATCACAGGCACGATGTGTCAAACCCAGGCGCGGTCCTCAGCGTCTCACAAACGAACGTCACAAGGTCGAGTTCCTGGCAATTCTGCTTGAACCACTCATGGCTTAAACGCAGAACGCCATCTAATTATCTGCTTCAGCTGAAGGTCCTTAAGTCTGCACGTGAGCATCATCCACAGGTGCTGCGAGTCATTAGGCCTGCACATGAACATCCTCCACAAGTGCAGCCAATAATGTTGATGAGGGTGAAGGATTCTTCTGCCAGCACCGTTTCCACAGACAAAAACCAGTTTGCATACCACCTGGAGAGCAAAGAAAAGAAAACAACACAAAAACATCCAGCCAAACCCCCCAACACACAACCTGTGGTGTTTTCTCTTTATTGGATTTTTGTGACTGTAAGAGCAGATTTTCAGGTTTAGTTGTTGCCTTATAAAATTCTTAATGCTTGTGCACCTTTATATCTTATGGATCTTATCAAGCCATATGTGTCGGATCTGCTCTGTGATCTCAGTATGCAGAATTACTTTGTGTTCCAAAGGTTTAAAAGTCTGTATATATACTGGACAAAGCCTGCCTGATGTCTCCCATATGTTTTCTATAGAGACCTGGAACAGCCAATATGAAGCTTGTGTCTGGGCATCACCATGTTGACAGCAAGTGCCATGCTGATTCATGATGAATTCATTAATGTGGTGGAGCATGGGTGGGTCAGCGTGTGAGAAAAGAAGCCCGAACAGGCCACTCTCTTAAGTCCAACCACTTACACATGTGGACAAAACTGTTGGTACCCTTCCGTTAAAGAAAGAAAAACCCACAGTGGTCACTGAAATAAATAGAAAATGACAAAAGTAGTAAATAAATATAATGCAATGCTAAAATCCCCTCGGCTGTATGAGCATAAAAAATAGGAAACAGAATGTGATCTTTTGACCTCTTAAAATAGGTCAAGGTTAGCCATTTTTGAACTTGTCCAAGGCCTGTGTCCCAAGAATGTTCCCTGTGAATTTGAAGACCCTGACAGTAATAGGACTGGACTTGTGCTGAGCACAGACAGACAGATGGACGGACACAAGGCCTTCACAATACCTGATGCCCAAATTCAATAATGAAAATCAGACATTGCTATTGACTTGTGGTTCAACAGAATAATTTAAAAAAACACACTAACAACAAACATGAAAAATCATGGACAAAAATCACGGTGCCCTTAAATTAATATTTCGCTGCACAACCTTTTGAGGCAATCAAGTGATTTCTGTAACTCTGAATGAGACTGCTGTACCTGTCGATAGGTATTTTGGCCAACTCATCATGAGCAAACTGCTCTAGTTGTCTTAGGTTTGAAGGGTACCTTCTCCAGACTGCAAGTTTCAGCTCCTTCCACAAATGTTCAATAGGATTTAGATCAGAACTCTTAGGACACTTCAGAATAGTTCAATGTTTTGTTCTTAGCTATTCTTGTGCCAGATGCAGCAAAACAGTCCCAGAACATAACTGAGCATCCTCCATGTTTCACAGGAGGTACAGCGTTCTTTTCTATGTACAGTATGCTTTATTTTTGCGTCTGTGAACATAGAGCTGTTGTCACTTGCCAAAAAGCTCCAGTTTTGTCTCATCTCTCCAAGGGACATTCTCCCAGAAGCTTTGTGGCTTGTCAGTGTGCATTTTGGCAAATTCCGGTTTCGCTTTTTTATGATGTGCTTTCAACAGTGGTGTCCTCCTCAGTCGTCTTCCATTAAATCCACATTGTCTCAAACAGTAAAGGATGGTGCGATCTGACACTGATGTACTTTGACCTTCGAGTTCACATTACATCTCTTTGGAAGTTGCTTTGGGCTCTTTGGTTATCATTTGTATTATCAGTCTCTTCAATTTGTCATCTATTTTCCTTTTTTGGCCATGTCCAGAGAGGCTGGCTACAGTCACGTGGACCTTAAAGTTCTGGATAATATGTGCCACTGTAGTCACAGGAACATCAAGCTGCTTGGATATGGTTTTGTAATTGTCTTTATAATCTCCAGAGACAACTCTCTCCTTAGCATTCTGTGGTCTATGCTAAGGGCCCCTTCACACATAGTGCGAATTTGGTCGATTTGCGCAGAAAGTACGCATGAAGCAGGAACTGTGTGCAAAAAGTATAATTTCGTAGCTGCCTCCTACGCCTCATACACCTGTTGCTACAACTATTTGCGCACACTAGCGGCTGAAAGACAGAGTGCGTGCTGTGAGAACCCATCAAATCCTCTCACGGCAGGTGTTGGCCAAATTCCAGCTGACACGCACGAACATCTAATACCCCTCGCATCGCACTTAGAAAATGTGTGCCCATTTGTGCTATCATCACAAAAACAGTTTGCAGACGATCACTGTTAAGGTGGATGTGAAATTTGTATAAGTGCCCGATGACTGTGAAATTGCCTAGTGTACATGTGGCGTGCCAGAGTGTAGGCTCCCCCCACAACACATCTGTGCATGTGGTTCGCCCCCCCCCCACAGGCGAGGCATCTCTCATCTGATCACAGAGTGACATCTTGGTCCGTGCGCTGACAGGACAGGAGGCGTGGCTGGCTGCCCACAGCTGTTGGGACATCTCAGGTTCTGGACATCACAGCTGCAGTGCGTGTGTACTTGTGTGGAAATACATAATAACATATATACCTATAAATGATACGCCAATATGTTTGGATAAAACACTAAAGAATAAATAGCAATACATCCTTTTCACAGACAGGTAATATTTTTCATACCACCCGAGTAATCAGCCAATCCGGACAGTGGAGCGGCGCCACGACGAAGAGGCGCGGTCAGAGGAACTGTGAAATACTGGTGCGTCACTATTAATAATTTCTTACGTGTCCAACCTCGTAGGTTGATCGTTAAAATTAAATTTGTTAGTTCTAAAAGCCATCATAATTATTTGTAGGAAAATGTTCTATTTTTTTTCTACTGTTTGAACTTTGAGTGTTTACACAGGACAGAAAAGTGAGAAAATGTTAATGCTTGTTTGAGAAAGGTGTATAAAGGGGTTTTACAGCCTTAAAACATCTATAATAATTGTAAAAAATAATGTTGACTACTTTGCGGATTTTGCCTATCGCGGGTTATTTTTAGAACGTAACTCCCTTTCACGGCCCTGCAGTTTCACAGATTTTTTTTAGTGCAATTTTGCATGCTTCTTCTTCTTCTTTTTTTTTTTTAACAGTGCATTGTTTTCTGCGTCCTTATCAGGCGGGCGATTGCTCTCACTGCCTCCGATTTGCTTACTGAGTCTGCGGGCTTGGTAAGCTGGAGAGATCTGAAAATGGCTGTGCACCGATACTCCTCATCCAACCTGATGGAGCTTGAGAGGTGCTGCAAAGAGGAATGGGCAAAACTGCCCAAAGATAGGTGCACCAAGCTTGTGGCATCATATTCAAGAATACTTGAGGCTGTAATTGCTGAAAAGGTGCATCAACAAATTATTGAGCAAAGGGTGTGAATACTTACCTACACACGATTTCCTTGTTTTTTATTTTTAATAAATTTGCAAACTGTTGTCATTATGGGATGTTGTGAGTAGAATTTTGAGGGGGGAAATGAATTTACTCCATTTTGAAGGGCTGTAACAGAATAAAATGTGGAAAAAGTGAAGGGCTGTGAATACTTTCTGGGTGCACGGTAGCTTTAGAGACCAAAACAGTTTACCAGGCTTACCAGACTGTAAACATTTTTATTTCTGCTCGAATTTTGGACATTTTAACATGGCCTCCTATTAGAACGTGCTGTGTTTTGGAGCCAGCCTTAAGCAGCCAAGTCAAAGAATTGCAACTTTTTATACTTCTGGTAGGGCTTCATCTGACACAATCAAAGTTCACTGAAGTATACAGCAGGCTATAGAGCCTTTGCTTATCATGTTCCAACCTTATGGAAGACCCTGACAGTGAATGGTAGGGGTTTCACTTTAGTCAAAACATTTAGGCTAATCTTAATACTTAACTGTGTTATACTGTTTAATAATGTAAGCTTTTCATTTATTTTAAAGATTTTGTTGGTATGGTTGATTTTGCTTTTAATTTTTTTTTTATTTGTTCCAATTATTGTTTTATTTTACAACATTTTAAACTTTGTATAAATTGCACAGTACTTTGTAAGTTTTGTCTTGAAAGAGCTTTACAAATAAAATTATTCTTATTATTATGAATGTTTGGAGGACAGAGGTGGTGGCCAGGTGGTTAGTGTGTGTGGTTTCAGTGTTCAAATCTCACCCCTGCTACATTTCTCCATGTAATGTGGAGTTGTATCAGAAAGGGCATGCGGTGTAAAACTTGTGCCATATCAACACGCAGGTGACCTTGAGGGCAAACCAGCGAGCAGCTGAAGGGTCTTTCTTATTATCATGTGTGGACTTTTGATTTTCAAATCATAGTTTATTTTTATTTATTTTTTAAAGAATGTAAATGCTATTGTGCTGGAAACCTTTGCACAGGACTGCATTTGAGAACTGCCAAGACAACAGATAATGGGACTTATCACAGTTAGGATTATGGCACTTTGTGCACATGCATCAATCTGCAGCTATCCAAACATACAGTACAACCTGCCAGCTGGACACTTTCGCGATTTGCCAAGAACACAAAGGTTAGGTTTTTTGATAAACAAATTTATGGCACAGAAACAGACACTGGAAGACATTCACGGGTATTTGGACAAAAGAAATGTATCAAATAATTACAAAAAGTCGTAATTAGTTGAATTCACTAATACGGCAAATAAGCTTGGTGTTCTGCCATGGGAAGCCAGAGATGAGGAGAACAAATCTGAACAATAATCAATTTTATAAGATGGCAGTATGATTTATTACCACAGAGCTTTGCTTTAAAACCTACCTGCAAAATTGCCCAGATGTGATGACTGCCAACTTTTGCCGACAGCTACAGTTTGTTACGACAGCTAGTGAGAAGACCAGACTTTCCAGCCTGGTACTGAAATCTCAAGGCAGCACGTGTCAGTGATTGACTTTATGAGGTGTGGATCATTTCGGAAGATGCCAATGTGAATTTGGAAGGCTGTCAGAGCACAGGGTAAGTGGTGTGAGGTATTAAAAAGTATTTGGCGTGTCAATGATATTACCGCTTACCAGTGTTGCCACAGTAACTTTGAAAAGTTACTTTATTAGTTACTTTAAACACTTGAATTTTATAGTTAATTTACACTTAGTAGAGAAGCTTGAATCTTCAACTGGACTGGGTTGCTTGACGCGAGGACATTTCACTTCAAATTGCAGAAGCTTCCTCAGCTAAAATTCTTTCTCTCTTTCTCTCTCTCTTTGGCTCAAACCACCCCCTTGAACACAAGCTCGGGTTGATCAGGACTCTTCCACACAGAGCCCTACAGGTGCCCACATGGCAGAGGGAAGGGCTAAAGAACAACAACTTGTCCGGAAAGCCCTCACAGTATGTGGGTACCCACGATGGTCCCTGGACAAATTGCAGAAGTCCCAGAGAACAAAGAGACCAGATAGACAGGAGACGGAGACAAGAAGAAGAGGAGTGTCTCTCCCTTATTTAGCAGGAGTAGGGGAAAAACTACAGAGGACCTTCAGACAGCACAAAATCCCAGTTTACTTTAAACCGGTTAACACCTTGAGACAGAAATTAGTTCACCCTAAGGACAGGATCCCTAGTTACAACCAGAGCAATGTAGTGTATTCTATCAGATGTCAGGAAAACTGTAACGAACACTACATAGGTGAGACTAAGCAACCTTTACACAAAAGGCTATACCAGCACCGCAGAGAGGGTGCCGGTGGACCTCAGTCTGCAGTTCATCTCCACCTTAAAGACACTAACCACACGTTTGAGGACAAGGAAGTTAAAATCTTAGCCAGAGAGAAGAAATGTTTTGAGAGAGGGGTGAAAGAGGCATTGTAGGTGAAACAACTGAAACCCAGCCTTAACCAGGGAGGGGGTCTGAGACACACTTTGTCCCCTGTTTACAATGGGGTACTCAGATCAAAGCAGTTTCAGTCTTTTGTTCATGGTAATGAGTCATTCACGCTATCAGGAGAGGCGTCAGTCCTTCGTTAGGAGGGACAGCTACCCTGTCATTAGGAGGGTGCTAACTAGAGCACAATAGGTGCTAATTAAAGCAAATGTTTAGTCACTAGCCTATAGCAGTCTGCCTCCCAGTAGGAGGCGTCTGGTTAGGTTTAAAACTCCAGCTTTTGTGACTTCTGTTTGTTCTTCTCGACAAGGGTCAGACAGAAATCAGACTACCAGAGCAAGAATTTTAGCTGAGGAAGCTTCTGCGATTTGAAGCAAAATGTCCTCGCGTCAAGCAACCCAGTCCAGTTGAAGATTCAAGCTTCTCTACTATGGAAACCACCTGGACAACTGAGAGCCTACACAGAAACGTTACTTTATACAGTTACTTCATTAGCAGCTGCGGAAAACTTGTTGGCAGCTGCTGAATGTAACTAATAAAGTAACTCGTAATCTAACTTGGTTATTTTTAACATTGAGTATTCAAAAAAGTAACTATAAGTTACTTTGCTGATTAGTTACTTTGCTGATTACTCAGTCTTAAGAGTAACCAAGTTAGATTACTCGGCACATTACTTATTAGTTATAAGTTGTCGGTAGCTCCAAATAAAGTAACTGCGTAAAGCTACTAATGAAATAACTGTACAAAGTAACTAAAAAAGTAACTAATAAAGTAACTTTTCAAAGTACCTGTGGCAACACTGGTACTTACAGGGAGTCAGTTGATTTGCCAGTGTTGTTAGCTAACAATGAAACTACTCAGCTGTGTATATCTCCAGATGATGCATGCACACAACACATTATCACCCTAACTATGGTAAGTACTATATACTTGAAAATACACCATTAGCAGTGAGTGTGCACTGTTTGCTAATCATTTTCTTCTTCTTCTTGAGGCTGCTCACATTAAGGGTCATAACAGCAGATCAGTCATTTCCATCTTACCCTGCCCTCTGCATCCTCTGCCTCCCTATTCTCCTCCTGCCTGGTGGCTCCATCCTCAGCATCCTTCTCCCTATATACCCTGGGTCCCACCTCTGCACATGTCCAAACCATCTCAATCTCTTCTCTCTGACTTTGTCTCCAAACCATCCCACCTGAGCTGTCCCTTTTACATATTCATTCCTATTCCTGTCCATCCTCGTCACTCCCAAAGAGAATTGTAACATCTTCAGTTCTGCCACCTTGAGCTTTGCCTCCCATGTCTTTGTTAGTGCCACTGTCCCTAAGCTGTACAACATAACTGGTCTCACTACTGTCTTGTAAACTTTGTCCTTCAAACTACTAGATATTCTTCAGTCACAAATCACTCCTGCCACCTTTCTCCATCCACTCCACCCTGCCTGCACTCTGTTCTTCACCTTTCTACCACACTCTCCTTTACTTTGAACAGCTGATCCAAAGTATTTAAACTCATCTACTTTCACCACTTATACTCTTTGTAACTGCACTATTCCACTGGGCTCCCTCCCATTCACATACATGTACTCAGTCTTGTTCCTACTGACTTTCATTCCTCTTCTCTCCAGAGCATACCTCCACCTTTCCAGGCTATACTCAACCTGATCTCTACTCTCAATACAGATCACAATGTCATGCACACACATCATAATCTATGGAGACTCCTGTCTGATCTCATCTGTCAACTGGTCCATCACCACCACGAACAAGAAATAACTCAGAGATGATCCTTGGTGTAATCCCACCTCCACCTTGAATTAATCTGTCATTCCTACTGTGCATCTCACCGCTGTCACTAGCCTTGTACATATCCTGCACCACCCTCACATACTTCTCTGCCACTCCAGACTTCCTCATACAATACCACAACTCTTCTCTTGACACTCTGTCATAAGCTTTCTCTAAATCCACAAACACACAATGCAACTCCTTCTGACCTTCTCTATACTTCTTTGTCAGTACTCTCAGGGCAAACATTGCATTTGTGGTGCTCTTTCTCCACATGAATCCATATTGTTGCTCAAAGATCGTGACTTGTTTTCTAAGCCTAACTTTTGTGGCCGATCAGCTTAATTCCTTTGTAGTTACTGCTTCTCTGCACATCACCCTTCTTAAAAAAATTGACTCTCACTTTCACCCTTTTAGTTTTCATCTTCTCCCACTGTCTCTGGAGACATTTTCCTCCTCTTCTTCTTCGTCCCCCAGTAGTAGCCCAATTTCCACCGGCACCCTGTTGCATGGGTGGCGGTCATTGTTAACCCGGGCCTTGACTGATGCAGTATGGAAAATCAGTTTGTACTCTGCATAGTTGTGTTGGCCTGTTTTACACAGGATGCCTTCCTAATGCAACAGTATTCATTTATTCAGGCTTGAGATAGGCACTCAGAGTGTACTGGCTGCACACCCCATGTGGCTGAGATTTCACAAACTTTAGGGCCACTTCACACATGGCCCCTTCACACATGGACAGCATTTGGATGAAAACGTCGAACAGTGTGAAACAGGTTGAAATTAGCGCACCACGAAACATTGCACCGATGGGCAGGCGTGCACGAACCTGGTGCAAGAGCTCATGCATGTGCCAATGTCTTTCAGGCAGGAACACACAGTGCCAGCTGCGACTCATCGCGCAGCTTATGTGGAGGAAATATAAAAAACCAGCCGGTACCTGTGGGACCACAGGTACCGCTTATGTATGTGGGAAAAAAAAATCATACGACCCAGTGGACAGGAACCCGCGCCGTCCAAAAGCTCTGATTGCCAGTCAGACACTTTACCACTGAGCTACGAAGCTGTTATTTGAGAGCTGTGGGAATCTGCCTCACAGGAATCACACACCATATAAAACATTGCATTTATCAAGCAAGCAATACAAATATGACCTGTCTGTTCCTCTGTAAATGACCCATGGTCACAGACATACAGTCATGAAATGACATGAATGAGAAGCAGTTCGCTTGTCTTATTCATGTCCATATCTGGTGGCGCGTCTCCAACCAGCCGCGCGCGGGTGTCTTGTGGACAACGCTGAGCAGGACACCACGTCATGTGGAACAGAGCTCACGTGGGTTATGTGACAGTGAGATTGCCTGCTGCATGTTCTGATCTGATGGTCCATTTCAACCTGGGAGCAGCCTGTCCATGTGCGTGCCGTGTATGCACTCGCTCGCTGCAGCACGATGCCACAGTGATACATGTTTTTATTTATGTCCACTTGATAACAGAAAACAGACACATGCACGTCACAGCGGGCAGCTGTTTGTCCATGTCTGTCCAAACACAGTATGTGGTATCCAGCTGGAATGTCCAGATCCACAGATTTCCACAGCCGCTTCAGTGGGAGGACACACCTCCTGTCATCTCAGCGCACACACCAAAATCACACTCATGTGGGACTTAGACAAATTTCTCTTTGAATACGAAAGTGATTGTCTGCAGTCTGTTGTCATGCTGCGCAGGCCACACATTTTCTAAGTGCCATGCGAGCGGTGTTAGATGTTCGTGCGTGTCACCTGGAATTTGGCCGGCACCTGCCGTGAGAGGGTGCGATGGGTTTTTGCACAGCACACACTTTGTCTTTCAGGTGTTTGTGTACGCAAATAGTTGTATCAATATCAACAGATGTACAAGGCATTGGCGGCATGGGCGACATTACACGGTTTGCATGATTCCTGCATCATGCGCACTAAGTGTTCACTTCGTTCAAACTTCGCACTGTGTGAAGGGGGCCTTATGGTTAATGCCCTGCCTCCTTCTACCCTCATTCATCCGAGCTTGTGACCGGAACTCAGAATGTACTGGCTGCACACCCCATGTGGCTGAGTTTGTCTGCTAATATATACTACAAAATGAAAAAATTTTTAAACATTCTTTTTTGTCTTAACCAGGACAGATTAAATATTTGGGCCTCATCCAGCCTCCTAGACTGTCATTCTGTCCAGGGTTTACCCTGCCACATGCCCTGTGACTACTGGTATAGGCTACATTCCCCCTCCCCCATGACCCTTAATTGGAGTAAGCAGGTATAGCAAATGGCAGCAAAGCAGCTTAGTGGTTAGCGCTGTTGCCTCACAGCAAGAAGTTCATGGGATCGATTCCCACCTGTGGCCTTTTTGTGTGGAGTTTGCATGTTCTCCCCATGTTTCTGTGGGTTCCCTCCGGGTGCTCCGGTTTCCTCCCACATCCAAAGATATGCAGGTTAGGTGGATTGGAAACTTTAAATTGTCCGTAGATGTGCGTGTGGGTGTGTATGTCTTTGTTTGTCTCTATGTGGCCCTGTGATAGACTGGCATCCTGTCCACCGTGTACCCTGCCTTACGCCTTATGACTGCTGGGATAGGCTCCGGCTCCACCATGACCCGTAATTGGAGTAAGTGGTTGAAGAAGAGTGAGTGATTGAGGCATAGAAAATGGATGGATGGATCTAGCCCCCGGGCCTCCAGTTGCATATCCATGATATATGCATTAATCACTGACATTTCATGTTTGAAATAATATATTGTAAATTCTTCAGAATCTGTTATTTACAGGGATGTTTGCTGAAGGGTTTCTGTATCCATGCCAACTCTTTGTGGAAAAGAAAAGAGTTTGACCTTTACAGCTTTTAAACACTGTAAGGTCACTAAGACCTCTTCACCCACTGTGTGTGGTCTATATAGCAGCGTGCCTTCTTCATAGCTCAGAGTCTGAATGTATCTGATATTATAACAAAAGAACATTGAGAGAATGTATAAGGCATTTACTTGAAGAGCCAAGAGAAGAGGCAGAGTGAGAGGCAAGCTGCAAGGTGCCATCACTGCGGAGAAATTGGAGTAAAAAGGATGAAAACCTATAAATGAAAATCAATACAAGAAGGCAGGAACGCGTAAGAACTGAGGGGGGGAAGGTAATAGAATAGACTAAAGAAAAATAATGAGGACACCAGGAAGAAATAAAAAGAGAAAGAAGGAGACAATGAAAAATGATGGCAGAATACAATCAGAAAAATATATTTGTTGTTGTGTGGCTGTCCTTTCCATCTGCAGGAGCAACTCAGCAGCACTGACGGCACAAAACGTGTCTTCTATTTATTTCATGGCCGAGTATGTTCCTGTAGTGTTTTGCTTGAAGCAGAGCCATTTCATTATAGTACATCACGTTGAAATGCTGCCACCTAAAAGTTGATTATATGTGAAGTATGCAACTGATTCTCATTTCATTTTGATGTCAAGACAGACAGCTTTGTGGAGTAGCCCCTGATGCAAGGCCTACCTGTCCACCAAACTTCTTTTCAACCACAGATTTGTCTTCTCTATGGATTCAGGTGGAGTCTCACAGACTACTACCTGCTCAGTGTCCAACATTAATCTGGCTAGACTTCAAGATCAGACTGTTTCTCAGAAATTTGTGCACAATCTGGCTGGAGGACTTGCAGACATGGACTCAACTGGTGATCTGAACATAATGTGGGAGTTCTTCCACAACAACACCTTGAAAGCTGCTGAGGATTGTATCTTCTTTGCCAGTGTCCATAGGAGATGTTTTGTATCTGAGAACACTTTAAATATCACCTAGAGGAGTCATGGTGCGTGGCTTAATGTAAATTCTAGACTGTACAGGGAGCTGAGAACATGACCTCAGAATGGACAAAGAGGCGTTTGTTGGGGTGATACAGCATCTGTGGTCTAGTGTCCCTTGCCCTGTTTACAGAGCAATCAAAACACTTTGTTCTGCCTAAAAAGTAATTACTGTGGAACATGGCTCAGTCACGATAGATGTCTCTGCAGTACTGTCTTGTTGGGCTGGCTACTTTGAGCAGTTCTGTAATGCTGATCCCCTGTTGGGATGTTAGATATTTCCTGTGCCAAGGTTCTTTTGGACGAGTCCCCAGTCCACTGTGAATCACCAAATGTTGGTGAGATCACAAAGGCTGTGAAACAGCTGATGGCAAAGAAAGTTCTAGGAATTGGTGATCATTGGACAAGGGTGTTTGGACACTTGAATACCTTTGCAGTGGAAGAAAGGCACAAGTGTTTGGAGTCCTGGTGCCATCTGTCTTACTGTATAGGTGTGAGACATTGACATAAATTATTAACCTAAGGTGAATGGATGTCCTTGCTTCTTGGTCTCTTCAGAGGATCACTGGATACTGCTGGAATGACTTTGTGTCAAAAAAACAGTTACTTAGGGAGACTAAGATAAGACGTATCAGTTGCATTGTGACAATGTTATCTTCAGCATCTTGGCCATGTAGCGCATTTCTCTGTGCATGATCCAGCATATAGGTGCCTCAGTGTTGAGGATCACAGTGGCTAGAGAATGCCAAGAGGATACACACATTTAACCTGGCTGTTAAATTTGAGAGGTGTGGAGGGATCAGTTGTCTGCCTGGGTATTTGCCATCCTGGACCTTGAGCAGCTCCATGGTGATGGTTGTGGTCATATGTGGATCAGCCTTGTCACCTGAAAACCACTGGAACATCGTCAAAAAATATGTGGTAATCAAACAGCAAAACTAAGATTAGCCTGCCAGCTTTAGATTGTTTGGTAAATACAAAGGGGGGGGGGGGGTGTGTGTGTGTGCATTTTTTTCATAGGGACCCTTTTGGACTCTGCAGGATTAGAAGATACAAAATACATGTGTATGGACCCAGATCTGACTGATCTCTGAGAACTAAGCAGTTGGCAACATCTACCCTACATCAAGCAAAATTTAAAGTCAACTGGTGCAATCCTGTGAAGGTAATGCAACCAAATGCAGACAAATGTGTACACACACAAGCAGAACTTCTCTCAACACCCTCAGCAATAATAATTTGACATGCATTATTACCCTCTGTGCATTATAGAGAAAAGGCAACAAAATACACTTAACAAAAATATAAACGCAACACTTTTGGTTTTGCTCCCATTTTGTATGAGATGAACTCAATGATCTAAAACTTTTTCCACATACACAATATCACCATTTCCCTCAAATATTGTTCACAAACCAGTCTAAATCTGTGATAGTGAGCACTTCTCCTTTGCTGAGATTATCCATCCCACCTCACAGGTGTGCCATATCAAGATGCTGATTAGACACCATGATTAGTGCACAGGTGTGCCTTAGACTGCCCACAATAAAAGGCCACTCTGAAAGGTGCAGTTTTATCACACAGCACAATGCCACAGATGTCGCAAGATTTGAGGGAGCGTGCAGTTGGCATGTTGACAGCAGGAATGTCAACCAGAGCTGTTGCTCATGTATTGAATGTTCATTTCTCTACCATAAGCCGTCTCCAAAGGCGTTTCAGAGAATTTGGCAGTACATCCAACCAGCCTCACAACCGCAGACCACATGTAACCACACCAGCCCAGGACCTCCACATCCAGCATGTTCACCTCCAAGATAGTCTGAGACCAGCCACTCGGACAGCTGCTGAAACAATAGGTTTGCATAACCAAAGAATTTCTGCACAATCTGTCAGAAACCGTCTCAGGGAAGATCATCTGCATGCTCGTCGTCCTCATCGGGGTCTCGACCTGACTCCAGCTCGTCGTCGTAACCGACTTGAGTGGGCAAATGCTCACATTCGCTGGCGTTTGGCACGTTGGAGAGGTGTTCTCTTCACGGATGAATCCTGGTTCACACTGTCCAGGGCAGATGGTAGACAGCGTGTGTGGCGTTGTGTGGGTGAGCGGTTTTCTGATGTCAATGTTGTGGATCGAGTGGCCCATGGTGGCGGTGGGGTTATGGTATGGGCAGGCATCTGTTATGGACGAGAACACAGGTGCATTTTATTGATGGCATTTTGAATGCACAGAGATACCGTGACGAGATCCTGAGGCCCATTGTTGTACCATACATCCAAGAACATCACCTCATGTTGCAGCAGGATAATGCACGGCCCCATGTTGCAAGGATCTGTACACAATTCTTGGAAGCTGAAAATGTCCCAGTTCTTGCATGGCCGGCATACTCACAGGACATGTCACCCATTGAGCATGTTTGGGATGCTCTGGACCGGCGTATACGACAGCGTGTACCAGTTCCTGCCAATATCCAGCAACTTCGCACAGCCATTGAAGAGGAGTGGACCAACATTCCACAGGCCACAATTGACAACCTGATCAACTCTATGCAAAGGAGATGTGTTGCACTGCATGAGGCAAATGGTGGTCACACCAGATACTGACTGGTATCCCCCCCCAATAAAACTGCACCTTTCAGAGTGGCCTTTTATTGTGGACAGTCTAAGGCACACCTGTGCACTAATCATGGTGTCTAATCAGCATCTTGATATGGCACACCTGTGAGGTGGGATGGATTATCTCAGCAAAGGAGAAGTGCTCACTATCACAGATTTAGACTGGTTTGTGAACAATATTTGAGGGAAATGGTGATATTGTGTATGCGGAAAAAGTTTTAGATCTTTGAGTTCATCTCATACAAAATGGGAGCAAAACCAAAAGTGTTGCGTTTATATTTTTGTTGAGTATAAATCACTCTGTGTCCTTGTCCTGATACATTTTTAGTGTTGATTTTACACCTTAACAAAGTATGGCCCTGTTCTGAGAAATCCTCATGCTGCCTTAAGAAATTTCTTGTTATGATCTGCCCGGACTGAATTGGACCCAAAATGCAGAGAACAGAGAAAATGGATGAATAACAAGGTTTATTATAAGACTGATGAAAAATATGCTGTTGGGAAGGTGTAGTGACACGGACCCACAACAGGGGGCATTAATGAACGGACAATGGATAAGCCAAAAAGTAACAATTTAATGTTGTGAATTGCACAACAGAATACAGACAATAACAATAGAGGAGTACAGTCAATCATACACAAGGTGACGTGTGGGCAGGCTTGAGGATAGAAGACGTCTGTCCAGAGAAGAGCTGGATCCCACACGGCTTCCACCGCCAGCAGATCTGAAGAACACCGGAGCCGCCAAGTCCCGAGTCCCAGGTGGCCACCGTCTCCAGCTGTCAGACTTGGTACTGCTGGCAGAAACAGAAACAGTGAATGGTGGGTGTGTGAAGACACACCCAGTAATCTTTCCTTGAGTCAGTTCCTCCGGGAGGGAGAACCTCCACCTCCAGAAACAGATTCACCCGTGCAGCTCCTGTCAGTCACTTCCCTGGAAGGAGTGAGAGGCGAAGACGTCACGCTCACACTATCCGCCAATCCAGCTTCCGACTGTAGCCACAGGAAAATGGCTGCACACAGAACAATGTTTAGACACAGAAAATTACCGCAGAGAAGGTTACCTTGAGTGGTAGCTGATTTCTCGGAGAGGAGGTGGAGTTGCAGTCTGGCCTTTATGGTGATGAGTCGGATGAGTGACAGCTGGTGCTGATAAGTGACAGTTGTCACTCCCAGCGGCTCCGACGCCCTCTCGTGCTTGAAGCCTGCACTCCAAGCAGGGCACCATCTGGTGGTGATGGGCCAGCAGTACCTCCTCTTCAGCGGCCCACACAACAGGACCCCCCCCCCAACGGGCGCCTCCTGGTGCCCGACCAGGCTTGTCCGGGTGCCAGGTGTAGAAGTCGGCCAGGAGGGCTGGGTCCAGGATGAAGCTCCTCTTCACCCAGGAGCGTTCTTCTGGTCCATATCCCTCCCACTCCACTAAGTACTGGAACCCCCGGCCCTTCTGACGGACGTCCAGGAGCCGGCGCACAGTCCAAGCCGGCTCCCCGTCAATGATCCAGGCAGGTGGCGGCGCCGGTCCAGGGGTACAGAGCGGAGAGGTATGGCAGGGTTTGAGGCGTGACACATGAAAGATCGGATGAATCCGCAGTGAAGCTGAAGCTGCCAGCTTCACTACGGCTGGACTGAGGACTTTAGTGAAGGTGAAGGGTCCTATGAATCTGTCTTTTAGTTTTTGGGATTCCACTTGCAGGGGGATGTCCTTTGTAGATAGCCAAACTGCCTGCCCGGGCTGATACGTAGGGGCCAGGGCACGCCGTCGGTCTGCATGGGCCTTAGCCCTCATCCGGGCTTTGAGCAGGGCAGAGCGGGCGGTACGCCACACCCGACGGCACTTCCTCAGATGGGCCTGGACCGAGGGCACCCCGACCTCTCCCTCCACTAGCGGAAACAATGGGGGCTGGTACCCCAACCATACCTCAAACGGGGAGAGGCCGGTGGCAGATGAAACTTGGCTATTATGAGCGTACTCGATCCAGGCCAGATGGTTGCTCCAGGCCGTTGGGTGCACGGAGGTCACGCAGTGGAGGGCCTGCTCCAGTTCCTGGTTCGTCCGCTCTGCCTGCCCGTTCGTCTGGGGGTGGTACCCAGACAAGAGACTTACGGTGGCCCCCAGTTCCCTGCAGAAACTCCTCCAGACCTGGGAGGAGAACTGAGGACCACGATCTGAGACAATGTCCGATGGAATCCCATGCAGACGCACGATGTGGTGGACCAGGAGGTCTGCAGTCTCCTGGGCCGTCGGGAGCTTCGGTAGGGCCACGAAGTGGGCCGCCTTGGAGAACCGGTCCACTATCGTGAGGATGGCAGTCATGCCCCGTGATGAAGTCCAGGCTGATGTGAGACCAGGGGCGATGAGGCACGGGCAGAGGCTGGAGGAGGCCTTGGGTCTTGTGGTGGTCGGCTTTGCCCCTGGCGCAGGTGGTGCAGGCCTGGATGTACTCCCGGACGTCAGCTTCCAGAGACGCCCACCAGAAGCGCTGCCGGACCACTGCCACGGTTCTTCGCACCCCCGGGTGGCAGGAGAGCTTGGAACTGTGACAGAAGTCAAGGACTGCAGCCCTGGCCTCTGGTGGGACGTACATCTTGTTCTTTGGTCCAGTCCCCGGGTCCGGGTTCTGTATCAGGGCCTCCCGGACGGTCTTCTCCACGTCCCAGGTGAAGGTGGCCATGACAGTGGACTTGGGGATGATGGTTTCTGTTGGGTCTGACAGCTCGGTCCTGACTTCCTCCTTGTGCACCCGGGACAGGGCGTCAGACCGTTGGTTCTTCGTCCCGGGGCGGTATGTGATCTGAAAGTCAAAACGCCTGAAGAACAGTGACCAGCGGGCTTGCCTGGGGTTCAGACGCTTGGTGGTCCGAATGTACTCCAGGTTCCGATGGTCTGTGAAAACCGTGAATGGTACCGAGGCTCCCTCCAACAGGTGTCTCCACTCCTCCAGAGCCTCCTTCACCACAAGAAGTTCCCGATTGCCGATGTCATAGTTCCTTTCAGCCGGGGTCAACCTGCAGGAAAAGTAGGCACATGGGTGGAGAACCTTGTCGGACTCCCCGCTCTGGGATAGCACGGCTCCTATCCCTGAGTCAGAGGCATCCACTTCGACTATAAACTGGCGTTTTGGATCGGGCTGCACCAGGACTGGCACAGTCGAGAACCGGCGTTTCAACTCCCTAAACGCGGCTTCGCACCGATCCGACCAGGTGAAGGGGACTTTTGTGGAGGTCAGGGCTGTCAGGGGGCTAACTACCTGACTGTAGCCTTTGATGAACCTCCGGTAAAAATTAGCAAAATCGAGGAACTGCTGTAGTTTCCTATGGTTTGTTGGTTGGGGCCAATCTCTCACCGCCGCAACCTTGGCCAGATCAGGGGCGACGGAGTTGGAGGAGATAATAAACCCCAGGAAGGACAAAGAAGTACGGTGGAACTCGCACGTCTCGCCCTTCACAAACAGCCGGTTCTCCAACAACCGCTGCAGGACCTGACGTACATGCGAAACATGAGTCTCAGGATCCGGGGAAAAGATGAGTATATCGTCTAGATATATGAAGACAAACCGATGCAGGAAGTCCCGCAAGACGTCATTAACCAAGGCCTGGAACGTCGCGGGCGCATTGGTGAGGCCGAACGGCATGACCAGGTACTCAAAGTGACCTAACGGGGTGTTAAATGCCGTCTTCCACTCACCTCCCTTCCGGATCCGAACCAGGTGGTACGCATTCCTAAGATCCAGTTTTGTGAAAATTTGGGCTCCATGCAGGGGCGTGAACACTGAATCCAACAGAGGCAAAGGGTATCGGTTGTGAACCGTGATCTCGTTCAGCCCTCTGTAATGAATGCATGGACGGAGTCCGCCGTCTTTCTTGCCCACAAAAAAGAAACCTGCACCCATCGGGGAGGTGGAGTTCCGGATCAGCCCGGCAGCTAATGAGTCCCGGATGTAGGTCTCCATTGATTCTCGCTCAGGACGTGAGAGGTTGTACAGCCTGCTGGACGGGTACTCAATACCCGGGATCAAATCAATGGCGCAATCGTACGGTCGGTGCGGGGGAAGAGAGTGTCAGATCTTTGCTGAAGACATCAGCAAGATCATGGTACTCCTCCGGCACCGCCGTCAGATTTGGGGAATCTTGACCTCCTCACTAGCCGTCACACCAGGCAGAACTGAGGATCCGAGACATTCCCGGTGGCAGGTTTCGCTCCACTGAGCCACAACCCCAGACGGCCAATCAATCCGGGGATTGTGCTTTATCATCCAAGGATAACCCAAAATCACACGGGAGGTAGAAGGTGTTATGTAAAACACAATCTCCTCCCTGTGATTACCAGACACCACCAATGTCACTGGCTGTGTCTGGTGTGTGATTAGTGGAAGAAGGGTGCCATCTAGTGCCCGTACCTTCAAAGGTGAAGGTAGAGCCACTAGAGGGAGCCCGACCTCCCTTGCCCATCTGCTGTCCAGCAGATTCCCTTCCGACCCCGTGTCTACCAGTGCTGGGGCGTGAAGGGTCAGATCCCCACTCAGAATCGTAACTGGGATGCGTGCTGATTTACGGGGTTTCCCCGCGTGCGTATTATGGCCCACCCTTAGCCCAGTTTCTAAGGGCGGGCATTGTTGTTTAACTGCTTGGGGCAGTTCCTCTGTAGATGCTCACTTGAGCCACAGAAAAAACACTCCCCGCGGGCCAGCCTCCATTGTCTGTTATTTGATTTAACTTTGGCCCTGCTCGTGTCCATAGCTTCGTCAGCAGGGGGAGCTGTTGCCACACGGGAGTCACGAGCTGTGGAACGTGGGGAAGGCGGCACCCTTTCGGACCCGAAAGGAAGAGGGACGGCTCGTGCCCGGCCACGCCCCCCGCCCTGCTCCCGACGGTGTTCCTCTAATCGGATATCTAATCGTATAACCAGATCAACAAGCCCATCAAAATCCTGTGGTTCGTCCTTAGCCAGTAGATGCTCCTTCAGGACCGGAGACAGTCCATTTACGAAGGCGGCGCGGAGCGCAACGTTGTTCCAGCCGGACCTCGCTGCCGCGATGTGGAAGTCGACTGCGTACTCCGCTGCACTCCGACGCCCCTGTCTGATTGACAGCAGCAAGTTTGATGCAGATTCGCCTCTATTGGGGTGATCAAAAACCTGTTTGAACTCCCTCACAAACCCAGTATACGTCATTAGAGCCGTGAATTCTGCTCCCAGAGCGCCGTAGCCCAGGCGCGTGTCTCTCCTCGAAGCAAATTTATTACGTAAGCCACCCGGCTGGCGTCTGACGCGTACATGACGGGACGCTGTGCAAAGACGAGCGAGCACTGCATTAAGAAGTCCGCGCACGTCTCGACACAGCCTGCGTACGACTCCGGAGGGCTTATGTAAGCTTCAGGGGAAGGTGGGGGGGGGGGGTCATTGAACGACCAGTGGAATGTCTGTTTCAGGCCTCCGGTCAGCAGGAGGAGGTGCTGCAGCAGCGCCCTGAGCATGCGCTTCCACCTGGGCGGTGAGAGCCTCCATCCTCCGATTGAGAATAACATTCTGCTCGGTGACTAAGTCCAACCGAGCAGTGAAAGCGGTTAAGATTTGCTGCAGCTCACCTAACACGCCTCCTGCTGACACCTGTTCACCTTGTTCTTCCATTGGCTGTTCAAGCGATGGTTGACGCCCCTCAGGATCCATGACGCTGGCCGAGAAATCCTGTTGGGAACGTGTAGTGACACGGACCCACAACAGGGGGCGTTAATGAACGGACAATGGATAAGCCAAAAAGTAACAATTTAATGTTGCGAATTGTACAATGGAATACAGACAATAACAATAGAGGAGTACAGTCAATCATACACAAGGTGACGTGTGGGCAGGCTCGAGGATAGAAGACATCTGTCCAGAGAAGAGCCGGATCCCACACGGCTTCCACCGCCAGCGGATCTGAAGAACACCGGAGCTGCCAAGTCCCGAGTCCCAGGTGGCCATCGTCTCCAGCTGTCAGACCTGGTACTGCTGGCAGAAACAGAAACAGTGAATGGTGGGTGTGTGAAGACACACCCAGTAATCTTTCCTTGAGTCAGTTCCTCCGGGAGGGAAAACCTCCACCTCCAGAAACAGATTCACCTGTGCAGCTCCTGTCAGTCACTTCCCTGGAAGGAGTGAGAGGTGAAGACGTCGCGCTCACACTATCCGCCAATCCAGCTTCCGACTGTAGCCACAGGAAAACGGCTGCACACAGAAAAATGTTTAGACACAGAAAATTACCGCAGAGAAGGTTACCTTGAGTGGTAGCTGATTTCTAGGCAAGGAGGTGGAGTTGCAGTCCGGCCTTTATGGTGATGAGTTGGATGAGTGACAGCTGGTGCTGATAAGTGACAGCTGTCACTCCCAGCGGCTCCGACGCCCTCTCGTACTTGAAGCCCGCACTCCAAGCAGGGCGCCATCTGGTGGTGGTGGGCCAGCAGTACCTCCTCTTCAGCGACCCACACAACATATGCAACGAAATCTGGATGGTGCAAGGTGGCCTGAGGAGAGGAGACCTGGCCCGCACAGAGGTGGAAAATTGGGAGCCGTATCCGTCTGCCCAGAGTCCAGTGTGAAGCGAGACTCCAGAGCTGATGGTAATTTGGGCAGAGCCACGAAGTGTGCTGCCTTGGATAACCGGTCAACTATGGTGAGTATCGATGCGTTTCCCTGGGATGGGGAAGTCCCGTGATGAAGTCCAAGGCAATGTGAGACCAGGGGTGCCCGGGAGTAGGAAGAGGACAGAGTAGGCCGGAGATGGGCTGGTGGAGGCTCTTAACCCTGGCACAGGCAGTACAAGCCTGGAAGAAGTCCTTGACGTTCGCTCGGACTGAAGGCCGGTTCAGATGGTTCTGTGATCGAGGCCAGGTGGTCTTCTACAGAGCTGACAGAGGCTGGAAGGAAGACAACAGGCCGGTAAGTGGATGAGCACGTGAGTGACAGACCGCTCACAACTGTCAATTAACACTGAGATCAGTAGAAGCGTAAAGACGCCAAGCCTGAAGGCAGAAAAAACTGCGCGGGAACGCACAAAGCTCTATACAAGTCAGATAGAGTAGCCAGGTACCAGGTTGAGGAAACTGAGCTTCTGGCACAGGTGGATGTATTGAACCGGGTTAAATACTGTGCACCATGATGAGTGGCAGGTGTGATAATCCCCAATCAGCTCCGTGTCCAACCACCTGGGGAGAGAGAGAAAACAGAAACCAGACAGGAACCAAGGCAACACACCACATTTCTCCCTTTAAGGTACTTTCAATTCAACTCTATTTATTTATACAGTACCAAATCACAACAAAGTCACCCCAAAGCATTTCTCATAGGTAGGGTCTAACCTTACCAAGACCCCTGAGCACATAGGCGGCAGTGGAAAGGAAAAACTCCCTCTAGCTTTTTCTTTTTTTTTTTTTTGAGGAAAAACCTCAAGCAGCCCAGACTTGGAGGGGTGACCCACTGCTGTCCCATTCTAACCATAACAGAGATCAAATGAACAAGGTGCAGACAAAAAAATCAGTATGCAAAACAAAGTCAAGAACAGAGCTGATTATAAAAAGTCACAATTTTAGGTTGTTGTTAAATGTTGTAGGTCGCCATCCTATTGACAGGATGTCATGGGCAAGTGTCCAGGTGAAACTTTGTTCAAGGGTCTAACAGGTGGAGCAAAACTCTAGGTCCCAGTTGTGGCAACAGCACCTCAGACAGAGAGAAAGAGAGCAGAATCAGTAGACACTTTCTTTTAGTCTAATGTACATGTGTTGCATATCTAAACATTTAGAATAATATCAGCTTTATGAATGTGGAACACATATTTGTCTAGAATACTGTCTATAAATATAATCTGTTCATGGATATATGATGAAAAGTTGACCAGGACACAGTAGAGCAACATTGGGCAGTCCCTCTAAAAATTTCCAGTGCCAGGATTTCAACAATTAATTGAACAAATGAATATACTGATCTGCTAACCTACCTACCTCTCCCTCTCTATATATCTATCTATCTATATATATATAGGGGGAGGGGGGGGGGGGCGACATGTCTATTGATCTCTTTACATGTAAACGGGCTGAATTTTTTGTTGAATTAATTGTTGAAATCCTGGCTTTGCAAATTCCTGGAGCATCTGATGAGGGCTATAAGGGTTAAAGGACACAGCATTGCTTTTTTGTTTGTTTATTTTGACAGAGTAAATCAATATGGAATGTCCTGTTAAAGAATCTTCCAAATGAACTATCTGTGTTGACAAGTTTCCAGTTCACGAAGTCTATTGAAGGAAGTATTTCCTTCAACTCACACAATGACCTACCAGAACTTTGTGTTGGAGGACACATATCAGTCAGTCTCTACCTTTTAGATTGGTCATCACAAACTATATCAGTTGTAAAATGTATTCACTTGTGCATGTATTCGTATGAATGTTTTTGCAGGAGAGTTCTTTAATTGCATTTGCAAACAGAGACGATGCACCAAGCATGCAGGCTATCGACATGTTTCTGTGCGCGTGTGAATGCAGGATCTCATCGCTTCCAGAGATATTTCAACACAACCATCGATCAGCTTCTGCTACACTCAGATCAGATGTTACTGGCTGGGTTACAGGAAGCGCACATATGTTTGTGCCAAGGATAAAGATAGCTGTTAGCCACTGGAATGAAGGAGAATTCAGGAATTACAAAAAGTAAAAAAAACAGGAGTGAAAAGAAGGTGATGAATACTGAATAGAAGAAATGTGTGGGTGAAGACAGGATGGAGAGTTGTCTTTAGCCAAACCTTAGTCATGGATGAGAGTAGATACTCCAGCATCTCTCTGGATACAGGCCAAGGAGAAAAGGGAGGCTGGCAGCAATTACAGACACACACAATGATGAGGCAACACAGAGAGCACGGAGTAGTGAGGCCGGTTCCATCTGTGATTCTTCAAAGAGTTTGGCTGATATTGATTTGGTGCCAAGGTTAGCAGCTCATTCAGGCAGAGTGGAGCTTTCAGGAGCAGCTGGAAGGAGCCGAGACCACAGCCGGAGACGAAGGCTAGGACCTTGAGCTGAAACACACGGCAGCATCCCTCTGCTGGGGCGAACCGTGTCTCCGAGCACATATCACAATGTAGACAAAGACAAACAAACATGCCGACAACTCACATGTGCACACACAAAGGTGCATGTGTGCATGTGCTCGCCCGCAGCAGTGAAAGTAAAGCGGGAAAGAGACCAGAAGAGTGTGAGAGTGAGAAGAAGTGTTTGTGTGTTTGTTGTGCAGAGGCAGAGGATTAGTTTTTGGGAAACTGATTGAAGTGCTTAAATTCTGTGCTTGTCCCTGAACAGGGAACCCGTGGGCTTGTTCTCGGTATCATGTGCTGTGCAGCATGTTTCAAGTGATTCTGGGCGCATGCGTGCCTGTGCATCTCTGTGATTTGTTTCATTTCACTGCAGTGTTTTCTCAGGCTATTTGAGGTAAAAGTTCTAACAGATGCATGTGGATAGAAACTTAATATTCTGTACACTATAAATCAGTGTCAACATGATGATATACGTATATGATAACACCAGCTGAAGTGTGCAGATGTACCACATTGTACATTCATCTATTTTAGACCCAAACATAGAGGTTCAGATGGAAAATGCACATTTGTAAAATCTTAATGAGTAACTTAACAAGGACAGATAAAACTACACACGTCCTGCAGGGTTTTAGGATGTAACATTAATTAACGTAATCTCCTCCTTCATCACCATCTGGTATGCTGCTGCCACTGCTGAGGACAGGGGCAAACTGCAGTGTATCATCCATGCAGTAGAGAAGGTGATCCACTGCAATCTGCCATCCCTACAGGACCTGTACACCTCTAGGGCCCTGAGGCAAACAAGAAAGACAGTGGCTGATCCCTTGTAACCAGGACAGAAACTTTTTGTTACCCTCCCCTCTGGCAGATGGCTGAGGTCCATCAGGACTAAAACCTCAAGACACATAAACAGCTTCTTTCCATCCACAGCTAGACTTATAAATAATGTCAGAGACCCCCATTTACCCTGCCCCCCAACCCCACTCTCACAAAGTACAGATTGATCATCCCTGTACTGTTATCTGCATGCCTGCATAGCCCCATTCCACTATATCTATTTGAGAGTAAACTCAGCTTTGCCCATTTGTCTATTTGACTCTCTTATTTCTTACACAAGTATTTTTTAAATTGTTGTTTATGCACCTATTCTCACAGAAGTCTTCTTGTTTGTCTTTCGGCTGTTCCCATTAGGGGTCGCCACAGCAGATCAATCGTTTCCATCTCACCCTGTCCTCTGTATCTTCCTCTGTCACACCAACCACCTGCATGTCCTCCCTCAGCACATCCATAAATCTCCTCTTTGGCCTCCCTCTTCTCCTCTTGCCTGGTGGCTCCATCCTCAGCATCCTTCTCCCTATACACCCTGGGTCCCTCCTCTGCACATGTCCAAACCATCTCATTCTCGCCTCTCTGACTTTGTCTCCAAACCGTCCCACCTGAGCTGTCCCTCTGATATGTTCATTCCTAATCTTGTCCATTCTCGTCACTCCCAAAGAGAATCTCAACATCTTCAGCTCTGCCACCTCTAGCTCCGCCTCCTGTCTTTTTGTTAGTGCCACCGTCTCTAAACTGTACAACATAGCTGGGCTCACTACGGTCTTGTAAACTTTCCCCTTCACTCTTGCTGATATTCTTTAGTCACAAATCACTCCTGCCACCTTTCTCCACCCACTCCACTCTGCCTGCACTCTCTTCTTCACCTCTTTATCACATTCTCCATTACTTTGAACAGTTGACCCAAAGTATTTAAACTCATCTACTTTCACCACTTCTACTCCTTGTAACTGCACTATTCCACTGGGCTCCCTCCCATTCACACACATGTACTCAGTCTTGCTTCTACTGACCTTCATTCCCCTTCTCTCCAAAGCATATCTCCACCTTTCCAGACTAGACTCAATTTGCTCTCTACTCTCACTACAGATCACAATGTCATCTGCAAACATCATAGTCCATGAGGACTCCTGTCTGATCTCATCCATCAACCTGTCCATCACCACTGCAAACAAGAAAGGACTCAGAGCTGATCCTTGGTGTAATCCCACCTCCACCTTGAATGAGTCTGTCATTCCTACTGCACATCTCACCGCTGTCACACTATTCTTGTACATGTCCTGCACTACCCAAATATACTTCTCTGCCACTCCAGATTTCCTCATACAATACCACAGCTCTTCTCTTGGCACCGTATCATAAGCTTTTTCTAAGTCCACAAACACACAATGTAACTCTTTCTGTCCTTCTCTGTACTTCTCCAACAGTATTCTCAGAGCAAACATTGCATCTGTAGTGCTCTTTCTCGCCATGAAACCATATTGCTGCTCACAGATCTTCACCTGTTTTCTAAGCCTAGCTTCTACTACTCTTTCCCATAACTTCATGCTGTGGCTGATCAACTTTATGCATCTGTAGTTACTGCAGCACTGCACGTCACCCTTGTTCTTGAAAATAGGAACCAGCACACTTCGTCTCCCTCAGGCATCCTCTCACTTTCCAAGATTTTATTAAACAATCTGGTTAGAAACTCCACTGCCATCTCTCCTTGACATTTCCATGCCTCCACTGGAATGTCATCTGGACCAACTGCCTTTCCACTCTTCATCCTCTTCATAGTAGCCCTCACTTTTTCCTTACTAATCTCTTGAACTTCCTGATGTACTCTCACCACATCATCCAGCCTTTTCTCTCGCTCATTTTCTTTATTCATCAGCTCTTCAAAATATTCCCTCCACCTTCTCAACACACACTCCTCACTTGTCAGCACATTACCAGGTGCATCTTTTACCACCCTAACCTGCTGCACATCCTTTCCAGCTCTGTCCCTTTGTCTGGCCAATCGGTACAAGTCCTTTTCTCCTTCCTTACTATTCAACTTCTTGTACAGCTCGCAATATGCCTTTTCCTTCACTTTTGCAACTTCTCTTTTCTCCTTACGCCGCATCTCCTTGTACTCCTGTTTACTTTCTTCATCTCTCTGACTATCCCAAAACGTTTTCGCCAACCTCTTTCTCCCTATGCTTTCCTGGACCTCTTCATTCCACCACCAAGTCTCCTTGTCTTCCTTCCACTGTCCAGATGTCATATCCAGTACTGTCCTAGCTGTCTCCCTCACCACATCTGCAGTACTTTTCCAGTTGTCCAAAATTGCTTCCCCTCCAACCAGTGCTTCTGTCACCTGCTCGCAAAATTTCATACAACAGTCTTCCTCCTTCAGCTTCCACGATCTGATCCTTTGTTGAGCTCTCATTTCTTGAGAGCTCATTACTCGTTACTCTTGAGCGCTCATTACTTCTCACAGAAGGTATTTTCTTTTATTGCTGTTTATGCACCAGTGACACCAGATCAAATTCCTTTTATGTGAGAACTTACTTGCCAATAAATTTGATTCTGATTCTGATAAAAACATACATAGTATCCAAACTGTTGACACGACTGGATGAGTTTATTTTTTAAACTTTAAAATAATCACGTTAAGCATTTTGCAAACATTTTTTAATTTTGGCAAAAAAAAAAAAAAAAAAAAAAAAAAGATTTTGGATCTTTACGAAGTGATCTATTGTGATTTACAGGTTTTACTTAAAATAGTATGCCAAATTAGCATTATCAACACACAGTCACCATGACCATGTCCAATGTTCCAGCCAAAGTTCACGATTACCCCACTTTAGTAAACAAAGGACATGTTAAAGTGCCCTTTCAAGCTAAATTAGCATTTTTAAGCAAAAACAATAACAACAACAACAAAAAAAACATGCCAGGTCCACATTGATCCGTGGCTGGTTATTGGTATGTATGGGCTGCAAACGTGGAAACAGTAAATTTTTCAGTACACTAATGCAAATAAGGTACCACACAGTGGATTTGCGATCTGCCATACTTCCTACACACTTTTCTAATGGAATTGCAAGATTCCGAAGGATGTGCTGAGTAGACTAAATTATTAAGTTAAAATTGTTATTTTTACTTTTATTTGTTACTGTCTATATTACGTTATAATACTGCATGGATCTGATGACTATGGTGTGTCACAGAGTGAAGTACAGTGCACTGGTTATGGTAAATGACAAATGGATTGCATTTATTTAGCGCTTTTCCATCTGCATCAGAAGCTCAACACACTATACATATAATGGATGGTAAGGAGTCCAACAAAGAGAAATATTGGATTCAGAAAAGTTATATTGGACTCGGCTATGCCTCGTCCAATATAACTTTTCTTCATCCAATATTTCTCTATGTTGGACGACTTGCCATCCATCAATTGTTATGTTCTCCACCCCCCCTCCCAAATTAAGCAAACAACAAAGAGTCAAGTAAATTAGATCAATTTATTTTGTTGTGAACGGCATGTGATTGATTCAGATGAATGCTTCTAAAACGTCAGTAAGGTGCTTGTCTACCTTCTTAGTGTTTTTGGCATCCTTGGAGTTCAATATTTCCACCAGTTCCTCCTCTGTGAACTCAGCAAACCTCACTGGCAGATGATTTTCTGCTGTTGTTGACATGTTTGTTGCCATTTTTTCAACCAGCGTCTGTCAGTTAGTTCCTGACCTTCGTATGCCGCGCTCTGATTGGCTAGCTGTTGGCAGTAAGCTCTAATGCTATTGGTCAGTGGGAACCAATCCAATATAACTTTTGGTCCGAACCTTTTTGGATCCTTTTGGATCCAACATAACTTTCTGGCGCCAATCATGCCAAATACCGGTAAATGATGGACAGAAAGGCTAATCTGTGATTGGCTATTGCAATCTGAGTGGAGAATGATGCCTCACATTCACCCATTAACACAGACACACTCACACACTGATGTCAGGGTGCTGCTATGCAAGGCGCTCAGGGACTAACTAGAGTATTAAGGACCTTGCCCAAGGGCCTTAGTGGTTACCGTTATATACACAGTAAGTAAAATAAGTATTGAACACATCACCATTTTTCTCAGCAAATATATTTGTAAAGATGCTATTGACATGAACAGCAAAAGCAGCAAGCAGCAGAAAATGATCACCATCCCCTGTACTACTTAAAAGGGACCTCCTTTTAATTTTGTTGTGGGTAATAGTTTCATTCCAAGTGGCAAATCAAACTATTATCTGTAGTTATTTTCAATTTTTTTTTTTCTACTAATAATTATGTGCTTAACAAATTAGCAAAAAATATTCCACCACTAGAGGCGCTGCAGTCAACCTGGAATTGTGACACCAGTGTATAGGCATGTGCTTACAGCACAACATTTTTGTGATGCATTTTTTCATTTTACTTTATTTCAGAGATGACAGAAAGTAGCAACATCAGACATGGTTTTCTTTTTGAAACTACGAGGGTGTTTAGTGAGAGTAATGACAGTGATTTTGACTACACAGAGAGCAGTGATAATTGAACAATCATCCAGGACCTGAAAATCTTATTATTTTTATTTTATTTGTTATTTTGGAAATTATAACGGCATCCCTCAAAGAAGTTGTAGGCGAGGATTTGAGAGACCTGATTTCAACAGGTCTGTACGTATCTCACAGACTTTAGTACAGTGAGGAAAATAAGTATTTGAACACCCTGCGATTTTGCAAGTTCTCCCACTTAGAAATCATGGAGGGGTCTGAAATTTTCATCTTAGGTGCATGTCCACTGTGAGAGACATAATCTAAAAAAAAAAAAAAAATTCCGGAAATCACAATGTATGATTTTTTAATAATTTATTTGTATGTTACTGCTGCAAATAAGTATTTGAGCACCTGTGAAAATCAATGTTAATATTTGGTGCAGTAGCCTTTGTTTGCAGTTACAGAGGTCAAACGTTTCCTGTATTTTTCACCAGGTTTACACACACTGCAGCAGGGATTTTGGCCCATTCCTCCATACAGATCTTCTCCAAATCTTTCAGGTTTGGAGTTTCAGCTCCCTCCAAAGATTTTCTATTGAGTTCAGGTCTGGAGACTGGCCAGGCCACTCCAGACCTTGAAATGCTTCTTACGGAGCCCCTCCTTAGTTGCCCTGGCTGTGTGTTTGGGGTCATTGTCATGCTGGAAGACCCAGCCATGACCCATCTTCAATGCTCTTACTGAGGGAAGGAGGTTGCTTGCCAAAATCTCACAATACGTGACCCCATCCATCCTCCCTTCAATACGGTGCAGTCGTCCTGTCCCCTTTGCAGAAGAGCACCCCCAGAGTATGATGTTTCCACCCCCATGCGTCACGGTTGGGATGGTTTTCTTGGGGTTGTTCTCATCCTCTAAACATGGTAAGTGGAGTTGATTCCAAAAAGCTCTATTCTGGTCTCATCTGACCACATGACCTTCTCCCATGCCTCCTCTGGATCATCCAGATGGTCACTGGTGAACTTCAAACAGGCCTGGACATGTGATGGCTTGAGCAGGGGGACCTTGCTGCCCTGCAGGATTTTAAACCATGACAGCATCATGTGTTACTAATGTAATCTTTGTGACTGTGGTCCCAGCTCTCTTCAGGTCATTGACCAGGTCCTCCTGTGTAGTTCTGAGCTTTCTCAGAATCATCCTTACCCCACAAAGTGAGATCTTACATGGAATCCCAGACCAAGGGAGATTGACAGTCATCTTGTGTTTCTTCCAATTTCTAATAAATAATCATAATAGTTGTTGTCTTCTACCAAGCTGCTTGCCTGTTGTCCTGTAGTCCATCCCAGCCTTGTACAGGTCTACAATTTTGTCCCTGGTGTCCTTAGACAGCTCTTTGGTCTTGGCTATGGTGTACAGGTTGGGGTGTGATTGATTGAGTGTGTGAACAGGTGTCTTTTATACAGGTAACAAGTTCAAACAGGTGCAATTATTACAGGTAAAGAGTGCAGAATAAGAGGGCTTCTTAAAGAAAAATTAACAGGTCTGTGTGAGCCAGAATTCTTGCTGGTTGGTAGGTGTTCAAATACTTATTTGCAGCAGTAACATACAAATAAATTATTAAAAAATCATACATTGTGATTTCCGGAATTTTTTAGATTATGTCTCTCACAGTGGACATGCACCTAAGATGAAAATTTCAGACCCCTCCATGATTTCTAAGTGGGAGAAATTGCAAAATCGCAGGGTGTTCAAATACTTATTTTCCTCACTGTATGTCTGTGAGTGTGGATATTGTCATTTTAAATTCACCAAACTTTTGAACCAGTGTGACCTTTTATGTCCCAAATATAGGAACAAATTTGCCATGGTAATGGATTATTTCAAAAAACGTGTGACGTGAAATAATAATAATAAGTTTGACATTGTTTAAATTGTATAGTATTGTCAATGTCTCCAGTCTAGATTGTGTCAGTAATTCATCACTTCAATCCCCAAAATTTTATTGCTATGATCACATGCTGCAACGATGAACATGAAATGTAATTTTTTTTTTTCTCCACATTAGTTTGGTATCAATGCTCCTCAAGATTCAATAAGGCTAAAGACATCACTTGGGGATAATTTCTCTATTAGAGCAATTAGGGATCAGTTTGAGTTTGACTGAGCCCCCTGCTGGAAGGAGTGTGAGTCCAAAATGTAACTGGCAATGTTAGCTAATATTTGTTGCTTCTCCAAACTACACTCAACAAAAATATAAACGCAACACTTTTGGTTTTGCTCCCAGTTTGTATGAGATGAACTCAAAGATCTAAAACTTTTTCCACATACACAATATTACCATTTCCCTCAAATATTGTTCACAAACCAGTCTAAATCTGTGATAGTGAGCACTTCTCCTTTGCTGAGATAATCCATCCCACCTCACAAGTGTGCCATACCAAGATGCTGATTAGACACCATGATTAGTGCACAGGTGTGCCTTAGACTGCCCACAATAAAAGGCCACTGAAAGGTGCAGTTTATCACACAGCACAATGCACAGATGTCGCAAGATTTGAGGGAGCGTGCAATTGGCATGCTGACAGCAGGAATGTCAACCAGAGCTGTTGCTCGTGTATTGAATGTTCATTTCTCTACCAAAAGCCGTCTCCAAAGGCGTTTCAGAGAATTTGGCAGTACATCCAACCAGCCTCACAACTGCAGACCACGTGTAACCACACCAGCCCAGGACCTCCACATCCAGCATGTTCACCTCCAAGATCGTCTGAGACCAGCCACTCGGACAGCTGCTGAAATAATCGGTTTGCATAACCAAAGAATTTCTGCACAAACTGTCAGAAATCGTCTCAGGGAAGCTCATCTGCATGCTCGTCGTCCTCATCAGGGTCTCGACCTGACTCCAGTTCATCGTCGTAACCGACTTGAGTGGGCAAATGCTCACATTCGCTGGCATTTGGCACGTTGGAGAGGTGTTCGCTTCATGGATGAATCCCGGTTCACACTTTTCAGGGCAGATGGCAGACAGCGTGTGTGGCGTCGTGTGGGTGAGCGGTTTTTTCTGATGTCAATGTTGTGGATCGAGTGGCCCATGGTGGCGGTGGGGGTTATGGTATGGGCAGGCATCTGTTATGGACGAAGAACACAGGTGCATTTATGATGGCATTTTGAATGCACAGAGATACCGTGACGAGATCCTGAGGCCCATTGTTGTGCCGTACATCCAAGAACATCACCTCATGTTGCAGCAGGATAATGCACGGCCCCATGTTGCAAGGATCTGTACACAATTCTTGGAAGCTGAAAATGTCCCAGTTCTTGCATGGCCGACATACTCACGGACATGTCACCCATTGAGCATGTTTGGGATGCTCTGGACCGGCGTATACGACAGTGTGTACCAGTTCCTGCCAATATCCAGCAACTTCGCACAGCCATTGAAGAGGAGGTGGACCAACATTCCACAGGCCACAATTGACAACCTGATCAACTCTATGCGAAGGAGATGTGTTGCACTGCATGAGGCAAATGGTGGTCACACCAGATACTGACTGGTATCCCCCCCCCAGTAAAACAAAACTGCACCTTTCAGAGTGGCCTTTTATTGTGGGCAGTCTAAGGCACACCTGTGCACTAATCATGGTGTCTAATCAGCATCTTGATATGGTACACCTGTGAGGTGGGATGGATTATCTCAGCAAAGGAGAAGTGCCCACTATCACAGATTTAGACTGGTTTGTGAACAATATTTGAGGGAAATGGTGATATTGTGTATGTGGAAAAAGTTTAGATCTTTGAGTTCATCTCATACAAAAAGGGAGCAAACCAAAAGTGTTGCGTTTATATTTTTGTTGAGTGTAGATAATTATATGTAATATGCATATGTCGCGGACATGAATGAGCGAAGCTCGTCAGCTTCTCACCATGTCATTTAGGTCCTTCAGACTTTATTTTGAGTAAATGCTTCAGGGGAGCATTAGCATGGCAAAAACCTTTCAGTTTCTGGGGAGCTCGGCTCCCCCAGACCTCCTCCTTTTTAAACCTACCTGCCTTTTATACGCAATCATGACACTCACCTGTTTCTGATTAACCTGTTCACCTGTGGAATGTTCCAAACAGGTGTCTTTGAGCATTCGTCAACTTTCCCAGTCTTTTGTTGCCCCTGTCCCAGCTTGTTTGAACATGTTGCAGGCATCCATTCAAATGAACAAATATTTGCACAAAAACAATAAAGTTTATCAGTTTGAACATTAAATATCTTGTCTTTGTGGTGTATTCAATTGAATATAGGTTGAAGAGGATTTGCAAATCACTGTATTTTGCTTTTACTTACATTTTACACAACGTCCCAACTTCATTGGAATTGGGGTTGTATAAATGTACATGGTGCTGATTGCTTAATTGACAGCGTTCATTTGTGCAAAAATCAAACTTAAAATGGACATTGAATCCAGGTGTAAAACGTGGCGATTCACGTCTCTCGCACCGTTTGTAATTTGGGAGCCTCAGCAAATCATAATCTGTAAGTCTGTGTGTCACAATGCAGTGTTATATTGTGTTGTGCATTATTTTAGGATTTTCAGGAGAGCATTTTATTCGTATCAGCGCTATATGCAGGGTTGCCAACTGAGTGTGACACTGTGTGTGCATACTGCGTCGAAAATTTTTGGTAACCCTAACCCTAATTTAAAAAAAACAGTAAATAATAAAAATAAAGCAGAAGGGAGATGCCTTTTCAAACTGTACAATTAATTTATTGATTCCACTACAAAAAAAGAAAGACAGAGATAATTCAATGACAAACATGTAAAACAGGCATGAAAATTCAGTAGGTATATCTTATATATTATATTCCAATTCTAAGGTGGAAGTATGCTAGTATACTAAGGTATATCTAAAAAGGGAACATGTGAGAGGAAAATAAAGAAAAATGTGAAATGGCCAGGGTGAAGAGGGTTTTAGCTGAAGGGTTTTAGCCATGCTAATGCTCCCCATAACCATTTACTGCTGTGAATTTGCAAGGAGAGATAGGGAGGATGGAGGGCAACTGTTTTTCCAACTCTTACAAGCTGGACATAGTCTATCTTCATATGCCAGCAGCTTCTGTGCTGTGTGAGAGTGTCTTCCCCAAAACTGGACAGAAGAGAATCAAACTCAAGCCTAACCACTGCTGAAATGATCTGTTTTTAATAAAAAACCTTTGAAGCCCCCAAATCCCCTTCATTTTGTACAGCTATGGTCATAAACAGTCACTAGTTGCACAAACATTTCACAATTTATATCTCTATTACATACAGTAATTTATGATAACACAATCACATTATAACACAACTATATTATTAATGTCTTTAAATGAAAATATTGTCAAAAGATTCAAGATGCACATAGAACCTTTATATACATAATAGTACCTGACTTTCATTGTTCCATGTAAGTGCTATGTTAAAGATTGGCCTGCAGATGTTGCCATATTTAATTGTATCAATGCTTCAAAACACTGAACCATTTCAGCACAACTGTTTCATATTGATTCAGTGGTTCAAAATGCTTTGTTTCTTTGTCACTAATAATTAGGAAAACACATCAGCGACCAGTAATTTTGAGCACATTGCATAGATAGACTTATAATCATGAATACTTGCTAACCAGGATATTAAATAACATGCGGCATTTCCTTTAAATTACCTAGCATGTCAGACATTTGTAAGTTGAAGTTTGTAGCCTACTATCTCAACAAACAATTGGACTGATTAGGCTACGTCTGTAGTGGACAAGGAACCCAGTTTTATTAGACAATAGATTACTTGCTTTGTTAGGCTATTTATTGGCTGACCTTGTCATCCAAAACTTTCTGTCACGCATCAGTGCCCGATTCAGAACCAAGCTCCGAACCATATGCTCAAACTCTCTCTGAACTCTTCATGCACAGCTGATGTATCAGGTGCAAGGTTTTCAGCCAATCAATGATCAGAGAATACTGCAGTGACAAGTTGTAAGCAGATGTTTCAGGTGTGAGCCTTAAACTCTCCTTTCATTAAGAAACAATGCACTGTGATCTGGTCTAGTCTAATTTAGTCATCAACAGAAAATTAACGAGAGAAGTTTTTTATTTTGGCATGCCATTTCTTGCTTGTGCATGAGAGCATGAGATTGATGCTGAAAGTGTGGACTGTCATGCCAGATGAGATGAGAGTTGGCAACCCGTGTATGGAAGCGAGCTAACATTGTTAGCTGTTAGCATCTAAGCCAAAGCTAATGTTAGCCTCGGAGCAGGCTGTACATGTGATAAGAAATATGTTGTATGGCTGGGGGTGCCTGGCTGCCTTTTGTTTCTGTCTTCTGTTCTGTCTTTGTTTTTCCTTCCAGGTGGCTTGCGTTCAGGACTGCGTGGCTGTGTGGCTGAGTTATCAGGACCTCACCCTGCTCACCTGAGGCTGGTCATGTGCAGCTCGTCAGGACTCACAGCTGTGGTGCATCTCTATGGATTGGGGCATGGTTGCATTTAAGGCTGGAGTACACAGTGTGTATTTGCCAGAGACTCGACCTTGTGACCAGATGGGTGAGATCGTCGTCTCGAGAGTCATCTCATCATCATGGATGCAGAGACCGTACCAGGTTTTTGATGCCATGGTCTGTGAAAGAGGAGGGGGTGAGGTCTCACGCTCGTCAGCACACTTCCTGAGGTACAGTAGGTTTTCTGACTAACATTAGTACAGTCAGTAAATGTGGTGTCCCTCACCCCTTATTATATTGAGCTGTTATGTTAGTCGTTTAATCAGCTTCCACTGCAGTGGATAATGTGAACTGGGTGTTCCATGCCTGCAGGGTGGGAAGCTGATTAGTGATTAAGCCAGGAAGGTTTGCTGTTTATGTACACCTTTGAGTGGTCTCTCTGTGTGTGGAGTGTGGACTCACATGATGGTTTCTTCTTTCACAGACTCGGTTTGTCGCGGCCACCTGGGGGGTGTCGGCGGGGTCCTTGGGTCCGAATTGTTTCTGGCTCCGGACCATTTGTGCTGCTGGGAGCGCACCGTAATTCCACCTCGCCAGACCGCGCACTCATTTGTTTGTAATTTAGCACATCACTGTTATGTTATTAAATTCTGTTATCCTTTGTACCGTGCTCTGCTTATTTTATACTGGGTCTTACTTCAAACGCTGGTCGGTTCTCCGCCTGCGTCCGACACATAACAAAATATCTGTCTCACTTGATTATTATAATTTATGTGTGCAAGAGTAATATATTTATTTTTCTTTGTTTTGTGTGTTACAGTTTCACAAAAAAGTACGAAATGGTCTTCAGTAAGATAAAGACTACAACAATGTGTCCTTTTATCGCTGGAACCATTTGGATGTTTAGCTCACTGTCTAGGTTACGTAGTTACACTAACAAAGGGCAGAAGAGTGAAAAGATTATCTATAGGCCAAGACCAACTACATCCAGCAAGATGTCACAGATTGGGGCCACACCACAACTTTCTCGGCTCGAAGACAGGTCAGAGGTCCACCTGTCTGCATCACACCACTCAGGAAGCTCAACTGCAAGCCAGGCCACAGCTCAAGCAGCGGCCACTGCCGAAGCTGCCCGCACCAGAGCATAGTATGCCAAACGCCAAATCGACATGGAGGTTGAGAAGGCATGCATGGATGCAAGAGTGAACTCTTTAAAAGAAGAGGGTGAGGCTGAAGCAGCACTCGCTGCAGCTGAAGTCTTGGAGGCTGCAGCGAAAGACTCCACTCCACTTCTATCAGACGTGCACAAGAATTTGTAGAAACCCACTTCTAGAATCAGCAAGATGTTAAAGAGGATGTGAAAGAGAAAGAAGAGGTTGAAATGGGGAAACATTTCATCACCAATCAGCCTCATCCGAAAACTCCGAACGTGTATCTAAGTGAATCACAGGGCTGCCAAACTTTGGGACTTTGGCTGGAGTGAGACTCTGCGTGCACACAGTGTGTGCTGAAAATTTGTGGTAACTGTAACCCCTAATTTAAAAAACAAACAAACAAATCAATTCTCATTTACTAATAAAAATAATAATAAAAGGGAAACTCTTCTCTGATTGTTTTCTTGTCCATCCTCCTTCCTTTTTCTGAAATATTTAGCAAGCTTATCTGCAGGCATGTGGAAAGCACAGTGACTTCATGGTTAGCACTGTTGCCTCACGTCATGGGTTTGATTCCCACCTGTGGCCTTTCTCTGTGGAGTTTTCAAGTTCTCCCCATGTTTGCGTGGGTTTCCTCCGTGTGCTCCAGTGTCCTCCCACATTTAAAGACATGCAGGATAGGTGGATTGGAAACTTTATAATTGTCCATGTCTGCCTTGCAAAAGAGTTCTTGATCTCAATGGGACTAACCTGGTTAAATAAAGGCTAAAAAAAATAAAAATAAAGAAAAATGGTAAAAATGTCTGGTGGTCAAGAGGACCATGGTTGGGGGTCTGGGGTGTGACCCCCCCCCCCCCCAGAAGCTGAAGGATTTTAGCCATGCTAATGCTTCCCAGAATAATTTTTTGCAGTGCATTTGCAAGGAGAGATAGGAAGGATCCAGCTCTTTACAAGCTGGACAAATTTTGGGACACTGGTTGGAGTGCAAAACTGAGTGTGCATAGGGCGCCAAGAATTTTTGGTAACCCTATCCTAATTAAAAAAAACAAAAAACAGTCCTCGTAATATAATAAAAATAAAATAGAAGGGAAATGTCTTTTCATCATGTTCAATTAATTTATTGTTTACACTATAAAAAAATAAAGACAGGCATAATTAAATAACAAACATGTAAAACAGGCATGTGAGAGGCAAATAAAGAAAAATGGTTAAAATGGGTGAAGAGGGTTTTAGCTGAATGGTTTTCGCCATGTTAATGCTCCCCAGAACCATTTACTGCAGTGAATTTGCAAGGAGAGTTAGGGAGGATGGAGACAGCTATTTTTCCAACTCCTTACAAGCTGAACAAAATCCATCTTCATATGCCAGCAGCTTCTGTGTTGTGTGATTCTTCTCTTCAAAACTGGAGAAGAGGAACAGATTTGAAACTAACACCACTGAAATGATCTTATTTTTAAATAAAAATCTTTGAAGACCCCAAAACTATGGTCATAACAATAGTTGCATAAACATTTGTCAATTTATATCTCTATTACATAGAGTATTTTATGATATCACAATCACATTATAACACAAGTATATTATTAATGTCTTTAAACAAAAATATAGTAAAACATTTCAAGATGCACGTAGAATCTTTATTATTTAATATACATTTAATTGCATCAAACCATTTCAACACAATTGCTTCATATTGATTAGGTGGTTCAAACCACTTTGTTTTCTCCATCAGGAATAATTTAGTAATAAAACACACAGCCCAGTCTCACATTTTTTTCATGCTCCCATCACGAAATGAGTAAAATTTTGGTACCGGTTTTTTTTTTTTTTACTCACTATTACTAACCCTACTCCTACCCCCAACCTTAACCTTAACCATAACCTACCCTACTCCTTCCCCCAACCTGAACCATAATCACCCCTAGTTTGCAACTAGTTGAAGTCTGTAGCCTACTGACTCAACACACTGATTAGACTGATGAGGCTACGTCTGTGGTGACAACAGACCCAATTTTATTAGACATTAGATTATATGGGCTTACTTTGTCATCCAACAAGTGGCCAACTCAAAAATAAGCTTTGCTCGAACTTTCTCTGAACTCTCACGCGCAGCTGACATATCAGGTGCAAGATTTTCAGTGAATCAGGGATCAGAGAATGTTGCAGTGAGAACATTGTAAGCAGATGTTAACAGCTGTTTCAGGTGTGAGCCTTAAACTTCTCTCCTTTCATTAAGAGACTGTGCTGTGGACTGGTCTAGTCTAATTTAGTCATCAACAGAAAATTAACGAGAGAAATTTTTATTTTGGCGTGATATTTCTTGCTTGTGCATGACAGCATGAGACTGATGTTGAAAGCGTGACTGTCACACCAGATGCGTGAGAGTTGGCAACCCTGAAATCACTGCCCAGTGCATCCACATGAGCATCGTGTTGACCCTACACCCAAAGAGTGTCCAAATCAACCCTCCTCTAACTGCATAAAATCATACAGCCCCTACCATCAACCCAGACCACCACAAACTGAAATGTCAGACCTAGCAGCCTTCCTAGCACACCGAGATCTGCTAACAGCAGGCTTTAAGGTTTTTGACAACAGGCCACAATCCTATCTATCCTGGAAGTCCATCTTCTGCAAACTACTTACAGCCTCAACCTGAAAGCCAGTGAAGAGCTCGATTTACTGTGGCTCGGCAGGGAGTCACTTCAGCACGCCCTAGGGATCAGAGCAGTCATGTGAATGACCCAGACGATGGTCTTGAGTGCTTGAGCGCTGGCTTCATCCTTAAATAGGGGACACCTGATTCACACCTGTTTGTTCCACAAAAGTGACGAACTCACTGACTGAATGCCCTGAATGCCACACTACTATTATTGTGAACACCCCCTTTTCTACTTTTTTTTTTTTTTTTTTTTTTACTAATAGCCCAATTTCATAGCCTTAAGATTGTGCATATCATGAATGCTTGGTCTTGTTGGATTTGTGAGAATCTACTGGTACCTTGTTTCCCATGTAACAATAAGAAATATGCTCAAAACCTGGATTTTTTTTTTAGTCACATAGCACTACTATTATTCTGAACACTACTGTACTTCCTCGAAACTCATCAGCTGATATCCTTCTTTTCTTGGGCAGGGATATAATTAGAGCACACAAGATTCGCAGTCAGGTAAATGGTCCAAACAATGCACCTTACGCTCAATGCTTTTGACTTATGATGGGTGATTATAGGAGACGTTTGCCTTTCAGGTGCCCACAAACCCACAGTGAACTCTTTTAAGACAAATGCTCTCGACAATGGGCGGCCCTAAAGTGGTGAGTGATCTTCTGCTTGCAGTGGATTCAGACACCACTACGGTTCTGGTGCTGTTAGATCTTAGTGCTGTGTTTGATACCGTAGATCACCATATTCTACTCGATAGGCTGGAGAATCATTTTGGGGATTACTGGGAACGCCCCTTGTATGGTTGACATCATACCTGACCAGTCGTTCTCACTGTGTTTTGTACAATAACACTACCTCTAACCTTAGTGACATGAAATTTGTGGTTCCACAGGGGTCCGTCTTAGGCCCCCTGCTTTTCTCCCTTTATATAGCACCCCTTAAGCACATATTGTGGTGTTTTGGGATTACCTTTCACTGCTATGCTGATGATACTCAGTTATACATGCCGATAACTGCTGGTAAGCTCATACACATAACATCATGAAAAGATTCCCTTGCATCAGTGAAAAGGTGGATGTCTAGCAATTTCCTACAACCCCAATTCCAATGAAGTTGGGACATTGTGTAAAATGTGAATAAAAACTGAATACAATAATTTACAAATCCTCTTCAACCTATATTCAATTGAATACTCCACAAAGACAAGATATTTAATGTTCAAACTATAGCAAATATTCAAAATATTTACTCATTTTGAAATGGATGCCTGCAACCAGTGTTGCCACAGTTACTTTGATAAAGTAATCCAATTACTGATTACTGATTACTCCTTGAAAAAGTAACTTAGTTACTTTACTGATTACTCAATTGTAAAAGTAACTAAGTTAGATTACTAGTTACTTTTTTAGTTACTTTCCCCAGCTGCCGACAACAACGCTCTGCCACCTCAACATGACAATGATACCTGTTTTGCCAAAACTCACTTTATAGTCACCCTTTCTTGACTTCAATGAAAATAAATACTTGTTTTATAAAAAGTAAAATAATCTTTCTTGACCTCATATTTAACTGTTGACAGCACTGTAACAGTAAAACTTGCAATTTCTAACTTACATTGTTTATAAATAGTAAGTCCCTTCGGCTGCTCCCTTGTTTACACTTGGGGTCGCCACAGCAAATCCAAGGTGGATCTGCATGTTGAATTGGCACAAGTTTTACGCCGGATGCCCTTCTTGACGCAACTCCACATTACATGGAGAAATGTGGCAGGGGTGGGATTTGAACCCGGAACCTTCTGAACTGAAACCAAGCGCATTAACCACTTGGCGTAACTATTAAATTCTAACATTTTTCTAACATTTAAATTCTCTATAAACATTTTACTTGTCAAACTTATTACTTATTTTAAGTAGTATTAGTAATGTAGTAAAAAACGGCTTCAAAACTGGACCTTTAATCTAGGGGTGTTGTGGGGGGCACATCCCTGCCCCACGCCCCCATTCCATCTGGATTCGCCCCTGCTTTGGCGTTTGAGCACAAGAATGGATAACATTTATTTCTGCAGAAAACATGACCAGATTTACAGGTAAGAAAGTTTTATTGTGTTTTCACATCATGTGGTCTCAGAAAGAGGAGTTAGGTGCATTTGAGTGGAAAATAGTGTTAGTGTTGACGCGTCGCAGAGGATCAGCTGTTTTTAACGAGACGATACGGAGCAGCTCAGCTCAGAATTCTAAATAAAGGAGAAAAATAAAGCATAAAAATGACTTTTGTAAAGCTCAGTGCAGGTGTGCTGTTTTGCTTTAAGAGGTGAGGACGAGTCGCAGCTGATGAAAAGCTCAACAGCTCGCTTAAAGTGGGCAGTTCAGTCGAACCCCGACCTCCTGCCCACAGACCAAGTTTAATGCTGCTGTCGACCCACAATGCAAAAATAGTAATGCACAGTGACTTGGAGAAGTAACTTTAATCTGATTACTCATTTGGAAAGATTAATGCGTTAGATTACTCGTTACTAAAAAAGTGGTTAGAGTAACGCATTACTAAGTAACGCGTACAGGCATCACTGCCTGCAACACATTTTTAAAAAGTTGGGACGAGGCAACAAAAGACTGGGAAAGTTCATGAATGCTCAAAGACACCTAATTGGAAACAGGTGAGTGTCATGATTGGGTATAAAAGGAGCATCTCCAAAAGGCTCAGCCATTCACAATCAAAAATGGGGTGAGGATCATCACTTTTTGAACAACTGTGTGAAAAAATACTCCAGCAGTTTAAGAACAATGTTTCTCAACGTTCAATTGCAAGGAATTTAGGGATTCCATTATCTACAGTCCTAATATAATGAGAAGATCAGAGAATCTGGAGAAACTATCTACATGTAAGTGGCAAGGCCGAAAACCAACACTGAATGCCATGACCTTCAATCCCTCAGGTGGCACTGCATTAAAAACCAAAATCACTGTGTCAAGGATCTTACCGCGTGCACTCATGAACACTCAGAAAACCATTGTCAGTTAACACAGTTCGTCGCTACATCTACAAGTCCAAGTTAAAACTCTACCATGCAAAGCGAAAGCCATACATCAACAACATCCAGAAATGCCGCCGCCTTCTCTGGGCCTGAGCTCATTTGAAATGGACAGACACAAGTGGAAAAGTGTGCTGTGGTCTGATGAGTCCACATTTCAAATTGTTTTTGTAAATCATAGATGTCATGTCCTCGGACAAAGAGGAAAAAAGACCATCCAGATTGTTACCAGCGCAAAGTTCAAAGCCAGCATCTGTGATGGTATGGGGGTATGTTAGTGCCCATGACATGGGCAACTTATATATCTGTGATGCACCATCAATGCTGAAAGGTACATCCAGGTTTTGGAGCAAGACATGCTGCCATCCAAGCAACGTCTTTTTCAGGGATGTCCCTGCTTATTTCAGCAAGACAAGGCCAAGCCACATTCTGCACGTGTTACAACAGGTGGCTTCGTAGTAAAAGAGGCAGGTACTAGACTGGCCTGCCTGCAGTCCAGACCTCTCGCCATTGAAAATGTGTGGCGCACCCTCCAAATCGTGACTATCCTCCTTTATATCTTTCGGAGGTCACTTATTTGTGGTCAAGTACCGGACTTATGGAAATCATCACTCATTAATTCCTGTCCCGAAAATTCATTCCCTAAGCAGTTAATGACTTCAGGACCCGTAGCGCTTACATCATTGTGCATGAAGGTCTTTGAGAAAATCATGAAGAATATGATAATAGCAAATATGGAGGGGAATATAGATCCACTCCAATTTGCGTATCAGGCGGGAAAAGGAGTGGAGTGACGCTAAGCTTTTCATTCTTAACTGTCTTTATAGGCATTTAGAGAAGGCCTCGAGCTCATGCTCGGCTTTTATTTGCTGACTTCTCCTCAGCTTTTAATCTGATGCAACCACACCTTTTAGTTAAGCGGTTGAGGTATGATTTTAATTGCCCCACCAGATTGTTGTATGGTTGTCAGACTTTTTGACTAATAGGAGGCAGGAGTCTTGGTAAACGGACGTGTTTCAGACTCCGTGGTTTTGTCCACTGGCTCACCACAGGGCTGTGTCCTTTCCCCTTACTTTTTATTTTATATACAGATGAATGCAGAAGTGTTAGGCAGGGCAGTTACTTGGTTAAGTTTTCTGATGACACTGCTTTGCTGTCGCTCCTTCAGGGAGATGAGTCAGAACATGGGGAGGCCCTCACTGATTTTGTCTCATGGTGTGATGCAAATCACTTGGATTTAAATGTATCCAAAACGAAGGAGTTAATAATTGACTTCAGATGAAATAAAGGGTCAGCTGTGGACACTGTTATTCATGGTAAAGCCGTGGAAAAAGTCTCTGCATATAAATACTTAGGCACTTTCTTGATGAGAAGTTGAAATTTGATGTAAATACGGCAGATATTGTGAAACGAGGGCAACAGAGAGTGTACCTTCTGCGCAAACTGAATTCCTTCTCTGTTAGGCCTGTTATCATGGGCCGCTTTTATCAGTCTTTTATTGAAAGCCTTTTATGCTTTTATCTGCTGGTTTCCCAGCTTGGCTCTGAAGGATAAAAAGAGGTTGTATAGTATTACAAGGATATGTTCAAAGATCACTGAATGGAACTAGAGACCTAGCTAGTTTTGTGAACAACAAATGATAAGGAAGGCAAGATGTATTTGTCTTCTTCCGGACATGTGCTAGCAGGTGAATTTTCTCTGTTGCCTTCGGGTCGACGTTATGTTTCACCCTGTCTGCAGGACGAATCGATTGTTAAAATCTTTTATCCCTTCTGTTATCCGTCTTTTAAATTCTTTGTGAGGTGTTAGATGTATAGGTATTGAGGATGTATGGATGTGTTATACTATATATATATTTTTTTTTTTATCTTATTCTGTTTCTTTTGTTTTGTTGTGTTGTTGTATGTTAATGTGCCGGTATGCAGGCTGCTGAAACCAATTGCCCCTGGTGGGATGAATAAGTTGTCTATGTCTATGTCTATGTCTATTCCAGGGTGAGGACCAGGAGCAGAGTTGTAGTCTTACACACCTCTCTGCAGCTTCTCTCCCCCTGCCATCCCCCCAATACCCCATCCCCGTAGAGATGGTGCCTGCTCCCAGACCACCAATAACCAGCAAAATCAATTTTAAGCATAAAAATTCAAAAATAATATAGCACCTTCAACTGCACCCAGGACTAAAACAGTAAATGTGGTCTATTAAACATTAGGTCTCTCTCTTCTAAGTCCGCTTTAGTAAATGATATAATAATTGATCAACATATTGATTTAGTCTGCCTTACAGAAACCTGGTTACAGCAGGATGAATATGTTAGTTAAATGAGTCAACACCCCCGAGTCACACTAACTGTCAAAATGCTCGTAGCACGGGTTGAGGAGGAGGAGTAGCAGCAATCTTCCACTCCAGCTTATTAATTAATCAAAGACCCAGACAGAGCTTTAATTCATTTGTAAGTTTGACTCTTAGTCTTGTCCATCCAAATGGAAGTCTCAAAAACCAGTTTTATTTGTTATTATCTATCATCAACCTGGTCGTTACTGTGAGTTTCTTTGTGATTTTTAAGACCTTTTGTCTGACTTAGTGTTTAGCTCAGATAAGATAATTATAGTGGGTGATTTTAACATCCACATAGATGCTGAGAATGACAGCATCAACACTGCATTTAATCTATTATTAGATCAGTGGCTTCGCTCAAAATGTAAATGAGCCCACCCACACCTTAGCCACACTTTAGATCTTGTTCTGACATATGGCATAGAAATTGAAGACTTAACAGTATTCCTGACAACCTCTTTTTTGTCTGATCATTTCTAATAACATTTTACACTTTACCTTTAATGACTACCCAGCAGTGGGGAATAAGTTCATTACAGTAGAAGTCTTTCTGAAAGCGCTGCAACTAGGTTTAAGGATATGATCCTTCTTTGTTATGTTCTTCAATGCCATATACCAAAACAGTGCAGAGTAGCTACCGAAACTCTGTGATGAGATAGATCTATCTGGTCAATAGCTTCCATCCTCATTGAGCACAACTTGGCTGCTGTAGCTCTTGAAAAAGAGAGCCTTAAATCAGAAGTGCCTGACTCCGTGGTATAACCCACAAACTCGCAGCTTAAAGCAGATAACCCGTAAGCTGGAGAGGAAATGGCGTCTCACTACTTTAGAAGATCTTCATTTAGCCTGGAAAAAGAGTCTGTTGCTCTATGAAAAAGCCCTCCGTGAAGCTAGGACATCTTACTATTCATCACTAATTGAAGAAAATAAGAACAACCCCAGGTTTCTTTTCAGCACTGTAGCCAGGCTGACAAGAGTCACAGCTCTATTGAGCCGAGTATTCCTTTAACTTTAACTAGTAATGACTTCATGACTTTCTTTGCAAATAAAAATTTAACTATTAGAGAAAAAATATTCATAACCATCCCAAAGACATATCTTTATGTTTGACTGCTTTCAGTAATGCTGGTATTTGGTTAGACTCTTTCTCTCCGATTGTTCTGTGTTATTTTCATTAATTACTTTCTCCAAACCATCAACATGTCTATTAGACCCCATTCCTACCAGTCTGCTCAAGGAAGCCCTACCATTAATTAATGCTTCGATCTTAAATATGATCAATCTATCTTTATTAGTTGGCTATGTACCACAGGCTTTTAAGGTGGCAGTAATTAAACCATTACTTAAAAAGCCATCACTTGACCCAGCTATCTTAGCTAATTATAGGCCAATCTCCAACCTTCCTTTTCTCTCAAAAATTCTTGAAAGGGTAGTTGTAAAACAGCTAACTGATCATCTGCAGAGGAATGGTCTATTTGAAGAGTTTCAGTCAGGTTTAGCATTAGTGAAGGTTACAAATGATCTTCTATGGCCTCAGACAATGGACTCATCTCTGTGCTCATCCTGTTAGACCTCAGTGCAGCTTTTGATACTGTTGACCATGAAATTTTATTACAGAGATTACAGCATGCCATAGGTATTAAAGGCACTGCACTGCAGTGGTTAGAATCATATTTGTCTAATAGATTACAATTTGTTCATGTAAATGGGGAGTCTTCTTCACGGACTTATGGAGTTCCACAAGGTTCTGTGCTAGGACCGATTTTATTCACTTACATTTTCCCTTGGCAGTATTATTAGAAAGCATTGCTTAAATTTTCATTGTTACGTAGATGATACCCAGCTTTATGTATCCATGAAGCCAGAGGACACACACCAATTAGTTAAACTGCAGGAATGTCTTTCAGACATAAAGACATGGATGACCTCTAATTTCCTCTAATCTCCTGCTTTTAAATTCAGATAAAACTGAAGTTATTGTACTTGGCCCCACAAATCTTAGAAACATGGTGTCTAACCAGATCCTTACTCTGGATGGCATTACCCTGACCTCCAGTAATACTGTGAGAAATCTTGGAGTCATTTTTGATCAGGATATGTCCTTCAATGCACATATTAAGCAAATATGTAGGACTGCTTTTTTGCATTTGCGCAATATCTCTAAAATTAGAAAGGTCTTGTCTCAGAGTGATGCTGAAAAGCTAATTCATGCATTATTTCTTCTAGGCTGGACTATTGTAATTCATTGTTATCAGCTTAGACTGCTGGGGGGTTTCCATGATGCACTGAGTGTTTCTTTCTCTTTTTGCTCTGTATGCACCACTCTGCATTTAATCATTAGTGATTGATCTCTGCTCCCCTCCACAGCATGTCTTTTTCCTGGTTCTCTCCCTCAGCCCCAACCAGTCCCAGCAGAAGACTGTCCCTCCCTGAGCCTGGTTCTGCTGGAGGTTTCTTCCTGTTAAAAGGGAGTTTTTCCTTCCCACTGTCGCCAAGTGCTTGCTCACAGGGGGTCGTTTTGACCGTTGGGGTTTTTACGAAATTATTGTATGGCCTTGCCTTACAATATAAAGCGCCTTGGGGCAACTGTTTGTTGTGATTTGGCGCTATATAAATAAAATTGATTGATTGACTGATTACTTGTAGTTCCTAGGGTTTGTAAGAGTAGAATGGGAGGCAGAGCCTTCAACTTTCAGGCTCCTCTCCTGTGGAACCAGCTCCCAATTCGGATTAGGGAGACAGACACCCTCTCTACTTTTAAGATTAAGCTTAAAACGTTCCTTTTTGAAAAAGCTTATAGTTAGGGCTGGATCAGGTGACCCTGAATCATCCCTTAGTTATGCTGCTATAGACTTAGACTGCTGGGGGGTTTCCCATGATGCACCCAGTGTTTCTTTTTATTCACCTCTTTTTGCTCTGTATGCACCACTCTGCTTTTAATCATTGGTGATTGATCTCTGCTCTCTTCCACAGCATGTCTTTTTCCTGATTCTTCCCCTCAGCCCCAACCAGTCCCAGCGGAGACTGCCCCTCCCTGAGCCTGGTTCTGCTGGAGGTTTCTTCCTGTTAAAGGGAGTTTTCCTTCCCACTGTCGCCAAGTGCTTGCTCATAGGGGGTCGTTTTGACCGTTGGGGTTTTTCTGTAATTATTGTATGGCTTTTGCCTTACAATATAAGTGCCTTGGGGCGACTGTTTGTTGTGATTTGGCGCTATATAAATAAATTGATTTGATTTGATTATGAAGCACAAAATATGACAATGGAGAACCCGGGCTGTTGAACAATTGAAGTCGTACATCAAGCAAGAATGGGAAAGAATTCCACCTGCAAAACTTCAACAATTAGTGTCCTCAGTTCCCAAACACTTATTGAGTGTTGTTAGAAGGAAAGGTGATGTAACACAGTGGTAAACATACCACTGTCCCAGCTTTTTTGAAACTTGTTGCAGGCATCCATTTCAAAATGAGCAAATATTTGCACAAAAACAATAAAGTTTATCAGTTTGAACATTAAATATCTTGTCTTTGTGGTGTATTCAATTGAATATAGGTTGAAGAGGATTTGCAAATCATTGTATTCTGTTTTTATTTACATTTTACACAACGTCCCAACTTCATTGGAATTGGGGTTGTACTTTTAAACTTTGATGAGACTGAAATGATGGTTCTTAGTCCAGTGAGACATCAGCATCAATTTGACCAGCTAACACTTAGCCTAGGCTCGTGTGTCATACATCACATTGACAAAGTGAGGAACCTTGGGGTAATTTTTCACCCTACGTTGTCTTTTGACCTCCACATTAGAGATATTACGAGGACTGCTTTCTTCCACCTGTGGAATACAGCGAAGATTGGTCCCATCCTGTCTATGACTAATGTTGAGACCCTGATTCATGCATATGTTTCTTCTAGATTGGACTACGACAATGTTCTATTTTCTGGTTTACCGCAGTCCAGCATTAAGGGTCTCCAATTTGTTCAAAATGCTGCTGCCAGACTTTTGACAGGAAGCAGAAAGTTTGACCACATTACACCCATTTCTGGCATCTCTTTACTCGCTTCCTGTCCCTGTGAGATCAGATTTTAAGGGTCTGCTACTAGCCTATAAAAGTGTTCACGGACTGGCACCTCCCTAACTAGGTGACCTAATTAAACCCTACGTATCGGCCTGGGCTCTGCATTCTCAGGGTGCAGGACTACTTTGTGTCCCTAGGGTCAATAAAAAGTCTGTGGGTCACAGAGCTTTCTCTTATCATGCACCTGTTCTTTGGAATGATCTCCCTGCATCAATAAAACAGACAGATTCTGTAGAAACTTTCAAGTCCAGACTTAAGATGCACTTATTTTCCCTTTTGTATGGTTAGCATACTGGCATAGTATGTACTATGCTTTTTACCCTTTTAAAAGCATTTTATCAGGAAATAGAGCGGGCCGTGGCCTCAACTTTATTTAAAGCCTAGATAAGCTTTATTTAAATCCTGGTGCATCCCTGTTTATTGTGCTGGCATGTGCCCAAAAGAAATGATGCACAACAGAAAACACATGGACAGCACTTCATAGCAGAAAAGCAATGACAGACTGTAAAATTAGTGTTTCTCTCTGTGTGCTGTCTGCTGTACATCAATGTCTTTTAGCACACACAAGCACGATGAGTACCAGTTACATGCACCCCGTTTATAAAGCTAAACCGATAAACCCCTAAAACATTTAGCGGACAGTACAGCTAAAAGCTAAACTGACAACTTTCAGTACTGACTCCAGTACACTGGCAGCTACTAACACAACAACAAGTCAGTACTTCTGTCTCCAATCAGCCTTTTCTCAGCAAAAGAGACCTGGTGAACAAGGAGAGGGAGGAGGTAAAAAATAAAATAATTTATTTTTCACACCATACAGACCTGCAGGCGTATCACATAAGTCATGCACAGGCAGACTGACTTATGGTTAAAATTTTAAACAAACTAAGTTATTGAAATTAATGTCACCCTCTGTCATTTTACAAAGTGAAAATATTAGCTATATGTTTTAGTTTTCAAGTAATGCACTAATTTTAAAGGTTTTAGCGTTACAGAGTACAGACACACATGCTGGAGTGAATTATGGGAAAATTGCCATCTACTGGCCATCCAGTAGTGTTCATGGCAGTGTGAAGGGCAACTGCCACACATTTGCTTAAATTGCTGAATCACTTAAACAAAATTTTTAGTTTTCAAATTCCCTTTTTTTTTACAAATGAAAAAAATGACATATTTATAAACAGATTTATTTGTAAAACCCACCACACATTACAGTTACTTGTGTGTTATATACCGACTAACCATTGATGTCAGGAAACTATTTTTCGCATAATTCAGAATGCTGCCGCCAGACTTCTGACACGTAACAGAAGGTCTGAACATATCACACCCATTTTGGCATATTTGCCCTGGCTCCCTGTCTCTGTGAGAGCAGATTTTAAGGTTTTGCTATTGACTTATAAGGTTGTTCATGGACTGGCGCCATCTTATCTGGCTGATCTGGTGGAACTCTATGTGCCGGCCTGGGCTTTGCAGTCGCAGGATGCGGGACTTCTCTGTGTTTCCAGGGTGAAGAAGAAGTCAGCGGGTCAAAGAGCCTTTTTGCATTGTGCACCCACCCTGTGGAACAGTCTCCCTGCAACCGTGAGGCAGTCGGAGTCCATGGACATTCTTAAGTCAAGACTGAAAACCTATTTTTATTCTCTTTCTTATGAATAGTTTGTATTTTTATTTGTTTTATTCTTTTACTTCTGTTTTATTATGTATTTGTAAATTTTTTTTAATTCATTTTAATTATTTATTAAATTTTACTTTGACTTGTTTATGTAAGGCGCCTTGAGACGGCCTTTGCTGTGATTTGGCACATTATAAGCTAATTAAATTAAATTAAATTAAATTAAATAATGCATTGCAGCATGTGTGTATTTAAACGCTTCAAAATCAGTACATTAACACTAAAACATCTAGTTGATATTTTAAATTTCTAAAATGGCAGAGGTGACGGTAATTTCAATAACTTGTTCATTTGTTTAAAATTTTAACCATAAGTCAAAACTGTCTCCCTGTGCATGACTTGTGTGATATGCCTGCAAGTCTGTATGGTGGTGAAAAAAAATGATTTTTTTTTTTTAATTCCTCTTCCTTTGTCTCTGGTAGCCAGCTCTCTTCTGCTAGCAGGTGATTGAGTGCTCACACTCATCGCTGTCTGTCTGCTACAAAACATGAAATAGGTAAACACTAAAATCTGAGATTTAAAATTTTACACATATTTTTAACTGTTAAGCTTTATTTACTATACCTGCAAAAATATGTTAGCAGTCTAAAAGTTATGAGTGCTAAATTTATCAGAGGCTAACTGGTCCACTGATGGTTTTCAAAGTTATCTGAAAAGCTAATCTGATAACAAAAGTGTCAGCTTTGATAATTAACTGTTAGCGGATTCATGGAACTGTGCCACCACTGGTCATTCCTAAACATTATGCATAACAAATTTACAAAAGATGAGACAGCGCCTGCCCAATAATAGTGAAAAAATCCTCACTTGTCTGAAGTCAGTTTGTAAAATACTGAAAAGGAAAGCTTGGATAAAAAGCATTATGTTGAGTTTATGGAAAAAATCTTTAGGAACGGCCATGCACAGCCTGCCCCTCCTCTCATCAATGAGCAAGAATGCTGTATCTCCCTAGCTTTGGCATATACCACCCACAAAAGCCTGGGAAAATCAGAATAGTGTTTGTTGCTAGTGCTCAATGTGACAGTGTCTCTCTCAGTGATGTTCTGCTTAAAGGGCCAGATCTCAACAGTCTTTTGGGAGTGCTTGTGCGTTTCCGGTCTGACCCTTATGTCGTTATGGCGGATGTGGAGCAAATGTTTCACAATTCTGTGGTCAGAGAAGATTACTACAACTACCTCCACTTTCTCTGGTTCAAAAACCATGATCTTGATGGAGAAGTGGAGGAATTCAGGATGCGTGTCCACATATTCGGTAACTGCCCATCACCATCCGTTGCCATCTATAGGCTGAAGAAGACAGCTGTAGAGGGTGAAAGTGAGCACGGCAGTGATGTGAGACAATTCATCGAATGTCACTTTTGGGTGGATGATGGACTGAAATCATTCTCATCCCTAGACAAGGCCACAGATGTAGTGAGTAGAACAGCTGGCACAGTCTAACATACGTTTGCACAAAATCTCATCTAACAGTCTTATCATTACAAACGCCTTCCCAAATGAAGACCTTGCAACTGGCATGCAGGGCCTTGAGCTAGGGCAAACCTCACCACCCATGCAGTGCAGTTTAGGCTTGAGCTGGGACCTCTCCAGTGATCTGTTTAAGTTCAGGTAACCATTAGTGAAAAGCCCTATACCAAATGGGGAGTGCGATCAGTCATTAACAGTGTGTTTGACCCCCTTGTCTTTGCAATGTCCATCATTACTGAAGGCAGAGCCATACTAAGAGATATTTCATCTAATGTCAGTGATTGGGACACTGACCTACCACAAGAGAAACAAGAACAACAGCAAAAATGGAAAGACTCTCTAAAACAATTGCAGCAGCTTGAGATCCACAGAATGTACACTTCAATCCCCTTGTCCGTAGCACAGACAAAAGAGATCGTTGTCTTCTGTGATGCCTCTGCAAAAGCTGTGGGCACTGTTGCCTACCACAAGCTCACAACTGCAGATGGTTACAGGGTAGTGGGCTTCCTCTTCGGCAAACCAAGACTCGTTCCAAAGCCAGATATCACCATACCAAGACGGGAGCTCTGCGCAGCAGTGCTGACTGTGGAGGTCCCTGAACTAGTCCTGGAGGAGCGAGACATCACACAGGACAAGGTGAACTTTTACACAGACTGTAAAGTAGTGCTGGGCTACATTTTCAATGAAAAGAGATGTTTATGTTATGTATGTACATAACCGAGTGGAGTGGATTCAGCATTCCACACAAGCTCTTCAGTGGCATTACGTACCCATCATTTAAACCCAGCTGACCATGCCACGCGTGCATTACCCACTGAGCAGCTCTCTCTCCACTTGGCTCAGTGGGCCTGTGTTCCTAACTGACTTTTGCCAAAGTCCCAACACGAATAGCCCTTTGATCTTGTAAACTCAGAGACTCACACTGAAATACGCCCGGTGATAACATGTGCCATTTCTCTGTCGAAAGCTACACTTGGAAGAATGCGTTTTGAGAGGTTCTCAAGCTGGACATTACTACTGAGAGCCATCACCAGACTTAAGCACATCACTAAATCGTTTCAACACAACCCAGAGAACCTATGTCATGGATGGCACAAATGCAAAAAAGTGGGCAGCCATCTCACTTGTAAAGAAATACCTCATATTGATATTTAATATGACAAAGACCAGCAATAGAAGTGCCTGTTGTCGAAGATACTCCATTACTGAGGAACATCAGCTAGAATAATAAAACCCCATGTAGTCCCACTGAGAATCTGGCCAATGTGCACATAAATATGTGGATGGTGGAAAACACAAATCATTACTTGAAATCTGACTAGGTCCATATGGGGTGTGACGTCATTGTGCGCACAGAAAAGGCCCAGTAGCGACAGGCTATACTGACAAATTTTTTTGCTGAGGTGAAGGTCTAGTGGTTAAGGTGTTGGGCTTGAGACCAGAAGATCCTCGGTTCAACTCCCAGCCTGACTGGAAAATCACTATGGGCCCTTGCGCAAGGTCTTTAATCCCCTATTGCTCCCGGTGTGTAGTGAGCACGTTGTATGGCAGCACCCTGACATCGGGGTGAATGTGAGGCATTATTGTAAAGCACTTTGAGCGTCGGATGCAGATGGAAAAGCGCCATATAAATGCAGTTCATTTACCATTTACCATTTTTGCGGGACAGACACTGGTATGAAAATCATGGCTGTGGTTTTTCATCACTCCATTACTTTGTGTGACCTTGATGTTAAATATTGAAATGAAAATTTATATGGTGATAATACATCAAGAAGATGTGTGATAACCCATGCTTTGACAGATAGACATTACAAACACTAATCACAGATTCCAACCTTATAACAGACAAAGAAAAATCCCTCTAACGCCACCACAGTGCACAGATAAAATGTATTGCTGTCAATGACACATAAACCACTCTGACTTTCCTTAAAAACTATTGCATGCAGCAGGTCCATCTGCATGAGTGAGGGCCACCTCAAGGTCCCTCTAAGAAACCTCATTTTATGAGAATACAAACTGTTAAGGCACACAGCATTCACATAGGTATCATCTAACTGTCATGGCAACATTCAATATTATGCGTGTTTTCAATATGATTTTGTGCATGCTTGTTCACCTTGACTATACGAATGTGCTTCCTCAACAGCAAACCTTTCAGTGTTCCCTTGCAACCCTTTTTTACTACAGCACAGAATGCCTTGCATACTCCTGTTTAAAAGGGAATGACAGACGACACTGTTCGGTTAAGTGTTATAATATGCCTAGAAAACACCTTCATTACCAGTGGCGGCGCCAAGGGGGGGCTTAAGCCCCTGATAATGAGCCAAGCCCCCCCCAGCCCCCCAATAATTCTGCCAATAATGTGAATAGCGACTGACATACTGTATTTGTGGATCTCAACTGCAGTTTTACGCTGAGAATGTCTCAATATTGTGTAACTGAGCAAAGTGATGAATGTGTGTGTTTGGTGATCCACCAATGCTGAATCACCCTTCACAAACAGAATTTTCAGTTTTGCAAATAAGCATTTATTTGTAAAAACCCACACACAAGTTTGTGGATCACAAAGCACGTGTACAAATCAAATGATATTTGTAAATCACCCTCTGTACATTTGCAAGTATTAATGAGACAAATTTAACTCCATCCTCCTAAATATTTCCTAAATATTTATTATGGCCACTCTTAAAACTTCACTAATCTTTATAATTTTATTACTGGTAAATTTTAGAATTGATTTAGATGAGATATACTTATTATCTCATAGGAATATATCACAATTATCTGGGAACTACTTTTTGCACAGGAATTCATCAAGCACATCGGCCGCAGCCGTGCACTAACACAGAATATACAGAAGCTGTATATCGTTGTTCGGCCAAGACCTCGGTGTTAAATTGGCAATAAATCTTTGATATGGACGATTTGTGTAAGGTTGATTCCATGCATTGTCTTGAGCACCCTTTCAATGAATTCAGTTTATATACCTATGTGCAAGTTTACTGAACTTGCAATCATTCTAAGTGATGTGTGTGATACCACATTTAGAGGAGCAAGGGTGACTAAAACATATACCTTGGTATTTATAAAGCAATTTACTATATATTGTTCATTTCGACAACATTTTGTCTCCAACTTTTACTCCAGCCCCAAATCAGCCCCTCCCCAACAAAACTTTCCTGGTGCCGCCACTGTTCATCACACCCTTTATAATGTGGATGATTAATCTAGAGCCTTTGCCCCCAGCGCTGAGATTAGCAGTCTGAATGTGCACCCTCTGGATAGAACAGAATAGAATAGAATAGAAAAGATCTAAATTGTTCTTAGTCTCACCAGACATATATGTAATACAGTTGGACATACAGACAATATTTCAGATACATTCATGATGTCGCAAAAAAAAAAAAAAAAAAAAAACATAGAAGAGATACAAAAACAGAGAATTAATAAACAGGTTAAAATACATAAAATGGCAGTTCAGTCAAGTGTATGTGTCATCATTTTGTTTGGTTAACAGTATTAAGATAGCAATGTGCAGTGACACATGCCTAAATGAATTTGTTGCATGTGTTTTATACCATTATAGAATGTCAAGATAGGGTTTGTGAGCTTTGTCATCATCATCGTCGTCATCTGGTTGATGAAGGCTTTTTTGTGTTCTTATTACCATGACTGTTTCTACAGACTTTGAGAGATGTATTATTGTTATTATTTTTCAGTTACTGAAAACTTTACTTTTGTGGAAACGTGGTTTTGATCTGGGAACAGCAACACAGTATTGTGCATTTGTCTGTGCACACTCACATGCCCACGCACATCACCGCCTCCGCCGTCATCATTCAGACTAATCCCCTCACAGACCCCCATGTTGCTCTTTGAACGCAGTACAAAGCGTGTTCTGGGCTTAAAACAGCGGCACAAAGACAAATAAAAACCTACTGAGACTTTTGACCTTTTGACTGGGATTACAGTTTTCAAACAGCTTTCAAGGAATTCAGCTTTTGTGTTCACCCAGCTTTTCAAACGGTCTCCCTGTTCCCTTTATCTCTGCTTGTTGGCAAACTTAATAGCAATCATTGCTAAATATCACAATGATGATGATGGACTGAAAGCGCTGTACCATAGTTTTTTAGGTTTGATGTTTTGACTAGAGGTGAAATAAAGCTTGACTACTGCTGATGGCATGAAATTAAACCACAAAGCCTAAGCGTTATGATGACATGCAGTACATTACAGTAAACGTTCATTCTTCCCACGCACGTCCTGTAATGTTCATGAACATGACAGTAATGCAGTAGGCATTAGGACTGTTTTCCAAACCTTAAATCATAGGTTTTGTGACATTTCATTTGTGCTTCTTATGTGAAAGTATTCACGTTGCTTCACCTTTTCCACATTTTGCTGTTTACAGCCTTGTACAAAAATGGACAACTTTAATTCTTCTTTCCTCAAAATTTTACACACCCCATAATGACAATGTGACAAAAGTGTATTTGAGATTTTTGAAAACTGATTAAAAGTAAAAATCTAAAAAATCACAAGTATTCACAGCCTTTGCCATGAAGCTCAAAATTAAGCTCAGGTGCATCCTGTTTCTACAGATCATCCTTGAGATGTTTCTACAGCTTAATTGGAGTCCACCTGGGGTACATTCAGTTGACTGGACATGATTTGGAAAGGCACACACCTGTCTACATATACAGTCCCACAGTTGACAGTGAATGCCAGCGCACAAACCAAGCTTGAATTCAAAGGAATTGTTTGTAGACCTTCGAGACATCATCCGTAAATGGAAGAAGTTGAAATCCACTTGAGAGGTGCTGCAAAGAAGAATGGGCAAAATTGCCCAAAGATAGGTGCGCCAAACTTGTGGCATCATATTCACAAAAACCTGAGACTGTAATTGTTGCGAATTTGTTTCTTTTTCATCATCTCAAAATATTCCCTCCACCTTCTCACACACACTCCTCACTTGTCAGCACATTACCAGGTGCATCTTTTACCACCCTAACCTGCTGCACATCCTTTCCAGCTCTGTCCCTTTGTCTGGCCAATCGGTACAAGCCCTTTTCTCCTTCCTTACTATTCAACTTCTTGTACAGCTCGCAATAGCCTTTTCCTTCACTTTTGCAACTTCTCTTTTCTCCTTACGCCGCATCTCCTTGTACTCCTGTTTACTTTCTCATCTCTCTGACTATCCCAAAACGTTTTCGCCAACCTCTTTCTCCTATGCTTTCCTGGACCTCTTCATTCCACCACCAAGTCTCCTTGTCTTCCTTCCACTGTCCAGATGTCATATCCAGTACTGTCCTAGCTGTCTCCCTCACCACATCTGCAGTACTTTTCCAGTTGTCCAAAATTGCTTCCCCTCCAACCAGTGCTTCTGTCACCTGCTCGCAAAATTTCATACAACAGTCTTCCTCCTTCAGCTTCCACGATCTGATCCTTTGTTGAGCTCTCATTTCTTGAGAGCTCATTACTCATTACTCTTGAGCGCTCATTACTTCTCACAGAAGGTATTTTCTTTTATTGCTGTTTATGCACCAGTGACACCAGATCAAATTCCTTTTATGTGAGAACTTACTTGCCAATAATTTGATTCTGATTCTGATAAAAACATACATAGTATCCAAACTGTTGACACGACTGGATGAGTTTATTTTTTAAACTTTAAAATAATCACGTTAAGCATTTTGCAAACATTTTTTAATTTTGGCAAAAAAAAAAAAAAAAAAAAAAGATTTTGGATCTTTACGAAGTGATCTATTGTGATTTACAGGTTTTACTTAAAATAGTATGCCAAATTAGCATTATCAACACACAGTCACCATGACCATGTCCAATGTTCCAGCCAAAGTTCACGATTACCCCACTTTAGTAAACAAAGGACATGTTAAAGTGCCCTTTCAAGCTAAATTAGCATTTTTAAGCAAAAACAATAACAACAACAACAAAAAAAACATGCCAGGTCCACATTGATCCGTGGCTGGTTATTGGTATGTATGGGCTGCAAACGTGGAAACAGTAAATTTTTCAGTACACTAATGCAAATAAGGTACCACACAGTGGATTTGCGATCTGCCATACTTCCTACACACTTTTCTAATGGAATTGCAAGATTCCGAAGGATGTGCTGAGTAGACTAAATTATTAAGTTAAAATTGTTATTTTACTTTTATTTGTTACTGTCTATATTACGTTATAATACTGCATGGATCTGATGACTATGGTGTGTCACAGAGTGAAGTACAGTGCACTGGTTATGGTAAATGACAAATGGATTGCATTTATTTAGCGCTTTTCCATCTGCATCAGAAGCTCAACACACTATACATATAATGGATGGTAAGGAGTCCAACAAAGAGAAATATTGGATTCAGAAAAGTTATATTGGACTCGGCTGTGCCTTGTCCAATATAACTTTTCTTCATCCAATATTTCTCTATGTTGGACGACTTGCCATCCATCAATTGTTATGTTCTCCACCCCCCTCCCAAATTAAGCAAACAACAAAGAGTCAAGTAAATTAGATCAATTTATTTTGTTGTGAACGGCATGTGATTGATTCAGATGAATGCTTCTAAAACGTCAGTAAGGTGCTTGTCTACCTTCTTAGTGTTTTTGGCATCCTTGGAGTTCAATATTTCCACCAGTTCCTCCTCTGTGAACTCAGCAAACCTCACTGGCAGATGATTTCTGCTGTTGTTGACATGTTTGTTGCCATTTTTTCAACCAGCGTCTGTCAGTTAGTTCCTGACCTTCGTATGCCGCGCTCTGATTGGCTAGCTGTTGGCAGTAAGCTCTAATGCTATTGGTCAGTGGGAACCAATCCAATATAACTTTTGGTCCGAACCTTTTTGGATCCTTTTGGATCCAACATAACTTTCTGGCGCCAATCATGCCAAAATACCGGTAAATGATGGACAGAAAGGCTAATCTGTGATTGGCTATTGCAATCTGAGTGGAGAATGATGCCTCACATTCACCCATTAACACAGACACACTCACACACTGATGTCAGGGTGCTGCTATGCAAGGCGCTCAGGGACTAACTAGAGTATTAAGGACCTTGCCCAAGGGCCTTAGTGGTTACCGTTATATACACAGTAAGTAAAATAAGTATGAACACATCACCATTTTTCTCAGCAAATATATTTGTAAAGATGCTATTGACATGAAACAGCAAAGCAGCAAAGCAGCAGAAAATGATCACCATCCCCTGTACTACTTAAAAGGGACCTCCTTTTAATTTTGTTGTGGGTAATAGTTTCATTCCAAGTGGCAAATCAAACTATTATCTGTAGTTATTTTCAATTTTTTTTTTCTACTAATAATTATGTGCTTAACAAATTAGCAAAAAATATTCCACCACTAGAGGCGCTGCAGTCAACCTGGAATTGTGACACCAGTGTATAGGCATGTGCTTACAGCACAACATTTTTGTGATGCATTTTTTCATTTTACTTTATTTCAGAGATGACAGAAAGTAGCAACATCAGACATGGTTTTCTTTTTGAAACTACGAGGGTGTTTAGTGAGAGTAATGACAGTGATTTTGACTACACAGAGAGCAGTGATAATTGAACAATCATCCAGGACTGAAAATCTTATTATTTTTATTTTATTTGTTATTTTGGAAATTATAACGGCATCCCTCAAAGAAGTTGTAGGCGAGGATTTGAGAGACCTGATTTCAAACAGGTCTGTACGTATCTCACAGACTTTAGTACAGTGAGGAAAATAAGTATTTGAACACCCTGCGATTTTGCAAGTTCTCCCACTTAGAAATCATGGAGGGGTCTGAAATTTTCATCTTAGGTGCATGTCCACTGTGAGAGACATAATCTAAAAAAAAAAAAAAAATTCCGGAAATCACAATGTATGATTTTTTAATAATTTATTTGTATGTTACTGCTGCAAATAAGTATTTGAGCACCTGTGAAAATCAATGTTAATATTTGGTGCAGTAGCCTTTGTTTGCAGTTACAGAGGTCAAACGTTTCCTGTATTTTTCACCAGGTTTACACACACTGCAGCAGGGATTTTGGCCCATTCCTCCATACAGATCTTCTCCAAATCTTTCAGGTTTGGAGTTTCAGCTCCCTCCAAAGATTTTCTATTGAGTTCAGGTCTGGAGACTGGCCAGGCCACTCCAGGACCTTGAAATGCTTCTTACGGAGCCCCTCCTTAGTTGCCCTGGCTGTGTGTTTGGGGTCATTGTCATGCTGGAAGACCCATGACCCATCTTCAATGCTCTTACTGAGGGAAGGAGGTTGCTTGCCAAAATCTCACAATACGTGACCCCATCCATCCTCCCTTCAATACGGTGCAGTCGTCCTGTCCCCTTTGCAGAAGAGCACCCCCAGAGTATGATGTTTCCACCCCCATGCGTCACGGTTGGGATGGTTTTCTTGGGGTTGTTCTCATCCTCTAAACATGGTAAGTGGAGTTGATTCCAAAAAGCTCTATTCTGGTCTCATCTGACCACATGACCTTCTCCCATGCCTCCTCTGGATCATCCAGATGGTCACTGGTGAACTTCAAACAGGCCTGGACATGTGATGGCTTGAGCAGGGGGACCTTGCTGCCCTGCAGGATTTTAAACCATGACAGCATCATGTGTTACTAATGTAATCTTTGTGACTGTGGTCCCAGCTCTCTTCAGGTCATTGACCAGGTCCTCCTGTGTAGTTCTGAGCTTTCTCAGAATCATCCTTACCCACAAAGTGAGATCTTACATGGAATCCCAGACCAAGGGAGATTGACAGTCATCTTGTGTTTCTTCCAATTTCTAATAAATAATCATAATAGTTGTTGTCTTCTACCAAGCTGCTTGCCTGTTGTCCTGTAGTCCATCCCAGCCTTGTACAGGTCTACAATTTTGTCCCTGGTGTCCTTAGACAGCTCTTTGGTCTTGGCTATGGTGTACAGGTTGGGGTGTGATTGATTGAGTGTGTGAACAGGTGTCTTTTATACAGGTAACAAGTTCAAACAGGTGCAATTATTACAGGTAAAGAGTGCAGAATAAGAGGGCTTCTTAAAGAAAAATTAACAGGTCTGTGTGAGCCAGAATTCTTGCTGGTTGGTAGGTGTTCAAATACTTATTTGCAGCAGTAACATACAAATAAATTATTAAAAAATCATACATTGTGATTTCCGGAATTTTTAGATTATGTCTCTCACAGTGGACGTGCACCTAAGATGAAAATTTCAGACCCCTCCATGATTCTAAGTGGGAGAAATTGCAAAATCGCAGGGTGTTCAAATACTTTTTCCTCACTGTATGTCTGTGAGTGTGGATATTGTCATTTTAAATTCACCAAACTTTTGAACCAGTGTGACCTTTTTATGTCCCAAATATAGGAACAAATTTGCCATGGTAATGGATTATTTCAAAAAACGTGTGACGTGAAATAATAATAATAAGTTTGACATTGTTTAATTGTATAGTATTGTCAATGTCTCCAGTCTAGATTGTGTCAGTAATTCATCACTTCAATCCCCAAAATTTTATTGCTATGATCACATGCTGCAACGATGAACATGAAATGTAATTTTTTTTTTCTCCACATTAGTTTGGTATCAATGCTCCTCAAGATTCAATAAGGCTAAAGACATCACTTGGGGATAATTTCTCTATTAGAGCAATTAGGGATCAGTTGAGTTTGACTGAGCCCCCTGCTGGAAAGGAGTGTGAGTCCAAAATGTAACTGGCAATGTTAGCTAATATTTGTTGCTTCTCCAAAACTACACTCAACAAAAATATAAACGCAACACTTTTGGTTTTGCTCCCATTTTGTATGAGATGAACTCAAAGATCTAAAACTTTTTCCACATACACAATATTACCATTTCCCTCAAATATTGTTCACAAACCAGTCTAAATCTGTGATAGTGAGCACTTCTCCTTTGCTGAGATAATCCATCCCACCTCACAAGTGTGCCATACCAAGATGCTGATTAGACACCATGATTAGTGCACAGGTGTGCCTTAGACTGCCCACAATAAAAGGCCACTGAAAGGTGCAGTTTTATCACACAGCACAATGCCACAGATGTCGCAAGATTTGAGGGAGCGTGCAATTGGCATGCTGACAGCAGGAATGTCAACCAGAGCTGTTGCTCGTGTATTGAATGTTCATTTCTCTACCAAAAGCCGTCTCCAAAGGCGTTTCAGAGAATTTGGCAGTACATCCAACCAGCCTCACAACTGCAGACCACGTGTAACCACACCAGCCCAGGACCTCCACATCCAGCATGTTCACCTCCAAGATTGTCTGAGACCAGCCACTCGGACAGCTGCTGAAATAATCGGTTTGCATAACCAAAGAATTTCTGCACAAACTGTCAGAAATCGTCTCAGGGAAGCTCATCTGCATGCTCGTCGTCCTCATCAGGGTCTCGACCTGACTCCAGTTCATCGTCGTAACCGACTTGAGTGGGCAAATGCTCACATTCGCTGGCATTTGGCACGTTGGAGAGGTGTTCGCTTCATGGATGAATCCCGGTTCACACTTTTCAGGGCAGATGGCAGACAGCGTGTGTGGCGTCGTGTGGGTGAGCGGTTTTCTGATGTCAATGTTGTGGATCGAGTGGCCCATGGTGGCGGTGGGGTTATGGTATGGGCACGCGTCTGTTATGGACGAAGAACACAGGTGCATTTTATTGATGGCATTTTGAATGCACAGAGATACCGTGACGAGATCCTGAGGCCCATTGTTGTGCCGTACATCCAAGAACATCACCTCATGTTGCAGCAGGATAATGCACGGCCCCATGTTGCAAGGATCTGTACACAATTCTTGGAAGCTGAAAATGTCCCAGTTCTTGCATGGCCGACATACTCACCGGACATGTCACCCATTGAGCATGTTTGGGATGCTCTGGACCGGCGTATACGACAGTGTGTACCAGTTCCTGCCAATATCCAGCAACTTCGCACAGCCATTGAAGAGGAGTGGACCAACATTCCACAGGCCACAATTGACAACCTGATCAACTCTATGCGAAGGAGATGTGTTGCACTGCATGAGGCAAATGGTGGTCACACCAGATACTGACTGGTATCCCCCCCCAGTAAAACAAAACTGCACCTTTCAGAGTGGCCTTTTATTGTGGGCAGTCTAAGGCACACCTGTGCACTAATCATGGTGTCTAATCAGCATCTTGATATGGTACACCTGTGAGGTGGGATGGATTATCTCAGCAAAGGAGAAGTGCTCACTATCACAGATTTAGACTGGTTTGTGAACAATATTTGAGGGAAATGGTGATATTGTGTATGTGGAAAAAGTTTTAGATCTTTGAGTTCATCTCATACAAAAAGGGAGCAAAACCAAAAGTGTTGCGTTTATATTTTTGTTGAGTGTAGATAATTATATGTAATATGCATATGTCGCGGACATGAATGAGCGAAGCTCGTCAGCTTCTCACCATGTCATTTAGGTCCTTCAGACTTTATTTTGAGTAAATGCTTCAGGGGAGCATTAGCATGGCAAAAACCTTTCAGTTTCTGGGGAGCTCGGCTCCCCCAGACCTCCTCCTTTTTAAACCTACCTGCCTTTTATACGCAATCATGACACTCACCTGTTTCTGATTAACCTGTTCACCTGTGGAATGTTCCAAACAGGTGTTCTTTGAGCATTCGTCAACTTTCCCAGTCTTTTGTTGCCCCTGTCCCAGCTTGTTTGAAACATGTTGCAGGCATCCATTTCAAAATGAACAAATATTTGCACAAAAACAATAAAGTTTATCAGTTTGAACATTAAATATCTTGTCTTTGTGGTGTATTCAATTGAATATAGGTTGAAGAGGATTTGCAAATCACTGTATTTTGCTTTTACTTACATTTTACACAACGTCCCAACTTCATTGGAATTGGGGTTGTATAATGTACATGGTGCTGATTGCTTAATTGACAGCGTTCATTTGTGCAAAAATCAAACTTAAAATGGACATTGAATCCAGGTGTAAAACGTGGCGATTCACGTCTCTCGCACCGTTTGTAATTTGGGAGCCTCAGCAAATCATAATCTGTAAGTCTGTGTGTCACAATGCAGTGTTATATTGTGTTGTGCATTATTTTAGGATTTTCAGGAGAGCATTTTATCGTATCAGCGCTATATGCAGGGTTGCCAACTGAGTGTGACACTGTGTGTGCATACTGCGTCGAAAATTTTTGGTAACCCTAACCTAATTTAAAAAAAACAGTAAATAATAAAAATAAAGCAGAAGGGAGATGCCTTTTCAAACTGTACAATTAATTTATTGATTCCACTACAAAAAAAGACAGAGGTAATTCAATGACAAACATGTAAAACAGGCATGAAAATTCAGTAGGTATATCTTATATATTATATTCCAATTCTAAGGTGGAAGTATGCTAGTATACTAAGGTATATCTAAAAAGGGAACATGTGAGAGGAAAATAAAGAAAAATTGTGAAAATGGCCAGGGTGAAGAGGGTTTTAGCTGAAGGGTTTTAGCCATGCTAATGCTCCCCATAACCATTTACTGCTGTGAATTTGCAAGGAGAGATAGGGAGGATGGAGGCAACTGTTTTTCCAACTCTTTACAAGCTGGACATAGTCTATCTTCATATGCCAGCAGCTTCTGTGCTGTGTGAGAGTGTCTTCCCCAAAACTGGACAGAAGAGAATCAAACTCAAGCCTAACACTGCTGAAATGATCTTGTTTTTAAATAAAAAACCTTTGAAGCCCCCAAATCCCCTTCATTTTGTACAGCTATGGTCATAACAGTCACTAGTTGCACAAACATTTCACAATTTATATCTCTATTACATACAGTAATTTATGATAACACAATCACATTATAACACAACTATATTATTAATGTCTTTAAATGAAAATATTGTCAAAAGATTCAAGATGCACATAGAACCTTTATATACATAATAGTACCTGACTTTCATTGTTCCATGTAAGTGCTATGTTAAAGATTGGCCTGCAGATGTTGCCATATTTAATTGTATCAAATGCTTCAAAACACTGAACCATTTCAGCACAACTGTTTCATATTGATTCAGTGGTTCAAAATGCTTTGTTTCTTTGTCACTAATAATTAGAAAACACATCAGCGACCAGTAATTTTGAGCACATTTGCATAGATAGACTTATAATCATGAATACTTGCTAACCAGGATATTAAATAACATGCGGCATTTCCTTTAAATTACCTAGCATGTCAGACATTTGTAAGTTGAAGTTTGTAGCCTACTATCTCAACAAACAATTGGACTGATTAGGCTACGTCTGTAGTGACAAGGAACCCAGTTTTATTAGACAATAGATTACTTGCTTTGTTAGGCTATTTATTGGCTGACCTTGTCATCCAAAACTTTCTGTCACGCATCAGTGCCCGATTCAGAACCAAGCTCCGAACCATATGCTCAAACTCTCTCTGAACTCTTCATGCACAGCTGATGTATCAGGTGCAAGGTTTTCAGCCAATCAATGATCAGAGAATACTGCAGTGACAAGTTGTAAGCAGATGTTTCAGGTGTGAGCCTTAAACTCTCCTTTCATTAAGAAACAATGCACTGTGATCTGGTCTAGTCTAATTTAGTCATCAACAGAAAATTAACGAGAGAAGTTTTTATTTTGGCATGCCATTTCTTGCTTGTGCATGAGAGCATGAGATTGATGCTGAAAGTGTGACTGTCATGCCAGATGAGATGAGAGTTGGCAACCCTGTGTATGGAAGCGAGCTAACATTGTTAGCTGTTAGCATCTAAGCCAAAGCTAATGTTAGCCTCGGAGCATGCTGTACATGTGATAAGAAATATGTTGTATGGCTGGGGGTGCCTGGCTGCCTTTTGTTTCTGTCTTCTGTTCTGTCTTTTGTTTTTCCTTCCAGGTGGCTTGCGTTCAGGACTGAGTGGCTGTGTGGCTGAGTTATTAGGACCTCACCCTGATCACCTGAGGCTGGTCATGTGCAGCTCGTCAGGACTCACAGCTGTGGTGCATCTCTATGGATTGGGGCATGGTTGCATTTAAGGCTGGAGTACACAGTGTGTATTTGCCAGAGACTCGACCTTGTGACCAGATGGGTGAGATCGTCGTCTCGAGAGTCATCTCATCATCATGGATGCAGAGACCGTACCAGGTTTTGATGCCATGGTCTGTGAAAGAGGAGGGGGTGAGGTCTCACGCTCGTCAGCACACTTCCTGAGGTACAGTAGGTTTTCTGACTAACATTAGTACAGTCAGTAAATGTGGTGTCCCTCACCCCTTATTATATTGAGCTGTTATGTTAGTCGTTTAATCAGCTTCCACTGCAGTGGATAATGTGAACTGGGTGTTCCATGCCTGCAGGGTGGGAAGCTGATTAGTGATTAAGCCAGGAAGTGTTTGCTGTTTATGTACACCTTTGAGTGGTCTCTCTGTGTGTGGAGTGTGGACTCACATGATGGTTTCTTCTTTCACAGACTCGGTTTGTCGCGGCCACCTGGGGGGTGTCGGCGGGGTCCTTGGGTCCGAATTGTTTCTGGCTCCGGACCATTTGTGCTGCTGGGAGCGCACCGTAATTCCACCTCGCCAGACCGCGCACTCATTTGTTTGTATTTAGCACATCACTGTTATGTTATTAATTCTGTTATCCTTTGTACCGTGCTCTGCTTATTTTATACTGGGTCTTACTCAAACGCTGGTCGGTTCTCCGCCTGCGTCCGACACATAACAAAATATCTGTCTCACTTGATTATTATAATTTATGTGTGCAAGAGTAATATATTTATTTTCTTTGTTTTGTGTGTTACAGTTTCACAAAAAGTACGAAATGGTCTTCAGTAAAGATAAAGACTACAACAATGTGTCCTTTTATCGCTGGAACCATTTGGATGTTTAGCTCACTGTCTAGGTTACGTAGTTACACTAACAAAGGGCCAGAAGAAGTGAAAAGATTATCTATAGGCCAAGACCAACTACATCCAGCAAGATGTCACAGATTGGGGCCACACCACAACTTTCTCGGCTCGAAGACAGGTCAGAGGTCCACCTGTCTGCAATCACACACTCAGGAAGCTCAACTGCAAGCCAGGCCACAGCTCAAGCAGCGGCCACTGCCGAAGCTGCCCGCACCAGAGCATAGTATGCCAAACGCCAAATCGACATGGAGGTTGAGAAGGCATGCATGGATGCAAGAGTGAACCTCTTTAAAAGAAGAGGGTGAGGCTGAAGCAGCACTCGCTGCAGCTGAAGTCTTGGAGGCCTGCAGCGAAAGACTCCACTCCACTTCTATCAGACCTTGCACAAGAATTTGTAGAAAACCCACTTCTAGAATCAGCAAGATGTTAAAGAGGATGTGAAAGAGAAAGAAGAGGTTGAAATGGGGAAACATTTCATCACCAATCAGCCTCATCCGAAAACTCCGAACGTGTATCTAAGTGAATCACAGGGCTGCCAAACTTTGGGACTTTGGCTGGAGTGAGACTCTGCGTGCACACAGTGTGTGCTGAAAATTTGTGGTAACTGTAACCCCTAATTTAAAAAACAAACAAACAAATCAATTCTCATTTACTAATAAAAATAATAATAAAAGGGAAACTCTTCTCTGATTGTTTCTTGTCCATCCTCCTTCCTTTTTCTGAAATATTTAGCAAGCTTATCTGCAGGCATGTGGAAAGCACAGTGACTGCATGGTTAGCACTGTTGCCCTCACGTCATGGGTTTGATTCCCACCTGTGGCCTTTCTCTGTGGAGTTTTCAAGTTCTCCCCATGTTTGCGTGGGTTTCCTCCGTGTGCTCCAGTGTCCTCCCACATTTAAAGACATGCAGGATAGGTGGATTGGAAACTTTATAATTGTCCATGTCTGCCTTGCAAAAGAGTTCTTGATCTCAATGGACTAACCTGGTTAAATAAAGGCTAAAAAAATAAAAATAAAGAAAAATGGTAAAAATGTCTGGTGGTCAAGAGACCATGGTTGGGGGTCTGGGGTGTGACCCCCCCCCCCCCCCCAGAAGCTGAAGGATTTTAGCCATGCTAATGCTTCCCAGAATAATTTTTTGCAGTGCATTTGCAAGGAGAGATAGGAAGGATCCAGCTCTTTACAAGCTGGACAAATTTTGGGACACTGGTTGGATGTGCAAAACTGAGTGTGCATAGGGCGCCAAGAATTTTTGGTAACCCTATCCTAATTAAAAAAACAAAAAACAGTCCTCGTAATATAATAAAAATAAAATAGAAGGGAAATGTCTTTTCATCATGTCAATTAATTTATTGTTTACACTATAAAAAAATAAAGACAGGCATAATTAAATAACAAACATGTAAACAGGCATGTGAGAGGCAAATAAAGAAAAATGGTTAAAATGGGTGAAGAGGGTTTTAGCTGAATGGTTTTCGCCATGTTAATGCTCCCCAGAACCATTTACTGCAGTGAATTTGCAAGGAGAGTTAGGGAGGATGGAGACTGCTATTTTTCCAACTCCTTACAAGCTGAACAAAATCATCTTCATATGCCAGCAGCTTCTGTGTTGTGTGATTCTTCTCTTCAAAACTGGAGAAGAGGAACAGATTTGAAACTACACCACTGAATGATTCTTATTTTTAAATAAAAAATCTTTGAAGACCCCAAAACTATGGTCATAACAATAGTGCATAAACATTTGTCATTTATATCTCTATTACATAGAGTATTTTATGATATCACAATCACATTATAACACAAGTATATTATTAATGTCTTTAAACAAAATATAGTAAAACATTTCAAGATGCACGTAGAATCTTTATTATTTAATATACATTTAATTGCATCAAACCATTTCAACACAATTGCTTCATATTGATTAGGTGGTTCAAACCACTTTGTTTTCTCCATCAGGAATAATTTAGTAATAAAACACACAGCCCAGTCTCACATTTTTTTCATGCTCCATCACGAAATGAGTAAATTTTGGTACCGGTTTTTTTTTTTTTTTTACTCACTATTACTAACCCTACTCCTACCCCCAACCTTAACCTTAACCCATAACCTACCCTACTCCTTCCCCCAACCTGAACCATAATCACCCCTAGTTTGCAACTAGTTGAAGTCTGTAGCCTACTGACTCAACACACTGATTAGACTGATGAGGCTACGTCTGTGGTGACAACAGACCCAATTTTATTAGACATTAGATTATATGGGCTTACTTTGTCATCCAACAAGTGGCCAACTCAAAATAAGCTTTGCTCGAACTTTCTCTGAACTCTCACGCGCAGCTGACATATCAGGTGCAAGATTTTCAGTGAATCAGGGATCAGAGAATGTTGCAGTGAGAACATTGTAAGCAGATGTTAACAGCTGTTTCAGGTGTGAGCCTTAAACTTCTCTCCTTTCATTAAGAGACTGTGCTGTGGACTGGTCTAGTCTAATTTAGTCATCAACAGAAAATTAACGAGAGAAATTTTTATTTTGGCGTGATATTTCTTGCTTGTGCATGACAGCATGAGACTGATGTTGAAAGCGTGACTGTCACACCAGATGCGTGAGAGTTGGCAACCCTGAAATCACTGCCCAGTGCATCCACATGAGCATCGTGTTTGACCCTACACCCAAAGAGTGTCCAAATCACCCCTCCTCTAACTGCATAAAATCATACAGCCCCTACCATCAACCCAGACCACCACAAACTGAAATGTCAGACCTAGCAGCCTTCCTAGCACACCGAGATCTGCTAACAGCAGGCTTTAAGGTTTTTGACAACAGGCCACAATCCTATCTATCCTGGAAGTCCATCTTCTGCAAAACTACTTACAGCCTCAACCTGAAAGCCAGTGAAGAGCTCGATTTACTGTGGCTCGGCAGGGAGTCACTTCAGCACGCCCTAGGGATCAGAGCAGTTCATGTGAATGACCCAGACGATGGTCTTGAGTGCTTGAGCGCTGGCTTCATCCTTAAATAGGGGACACCTGATTCACACCTGTTTGTTCCACAAAAGTGACGAACTCACTGACTGAATGCCCTGAATGCCACACTACTATTATTGTGAACACCCCCTTTCTACTTTTTTTTTTTTTTTTTTTTTACTAATAGCCCAATTTCATAGCCTTAAGATTGTGCATATCATGAATGCTTGGTCTTGTTGGATTTGTGAGAATCTACTGGTACCTTGTTTCCCATGTAACAATAAGAAATATGCTCAAAACCTGGATTTTTTTTTTTAGTCACATAGCACTACTATTATTCTGAACACTACTGTACTTCCTCGAAACTCATCAGCTGATATCCTTCTTTTCTTGGGCAGGGATATAATTAGAGCACACAAGATTCGCAGTCAGGTAATGGTCCAAACAATGCACCTTACGCTCAATGCTTTTGACTTATGATGGGTGATTATAGGAGACGTTTGCCTTTCAGGTGCCCACAACCCACAGTGAACTCTTTAAGACAAATGCTCTCGACAATGGGCGGCCCTAAAGTGGTGAGTGATCTTCTGCTTGCAGTGGATTCAGACACCACTACGGTTCTGGTGCTGTTAGATCTTAGTGCTGTGTTTGATACCGTAGATCACCATATTCTACTCGATAGGCCTGGAGAATCATTTTGGGATTACTGGGAACGCCCTTGTATGGTTGACATCATACCTGACCAGTCGTTCTCACTGTGTTTTGTACAATAACACTACCTCTAACCTTAGTGACATGAAATTTGTGGTTCCACAGGGGTCCGTCTTAGGCCCCCTGCTTTCTCCCTTTATATAGCACCCCTTAAGCACATATTGTGTGTTTTGGGATTACCTTTCACTGCTATGCTGATGATACTCAGTTATACATGCCGATAACTGCTGGTAAGCTCATACACATAACATCATGAAAAGATTCCCTTGCATCAGTGAAAAGGTGGATGTCTAGCAATTTCCTACAACCCCAATTCCAATGAAGTTGGGACATTGTGTAAAATGTGAATAAAAACTGAATACAATAATTTACAAATCCTCTTCAACCTATATTCAATTGAATACTCCACAAAGACAAGATATTTAATGTTCAAACTATAGCAATATTCAAAATATTTACTCATTTTGAAATGGATGCCTGCAACCAGTGTTGCCACAGTTACTTTGATAAAGTAATCCAATTACTGATTACTGATTACTCCTTGAAAAAGTAACTTAGTTACTTTACTGATTACTCAATTGTAAAAGTAACTAAGTTAGATTACTAGTTACTTTTTTAGTTACTTTCCCCAGCTGCCGACAACAACGCTCTGCCACCTCAACATGACAATGATACCTGTTTTGGCAAAACTCACTTTATAGTCACCCTTTCTTGACTTCAATGAAAATAAATACTTGTTTTATAAAAAGTAAATAATCTTTCTTGACCTCATATTTAACTGTTGACAGCACTGTAACAGTAAAACTTGCAATTTCTAACTTACATTGTTTATAAATAGTAAGTCCCTTCGGCTGCTCCCTTGTTTACACTTGGGGTCGCCACAGCAAATCCAAGGTGGATCTGCATGTTGAATTGGCACAAGTTTTACCGCCGGATGCCCTTCTTGACGCAACTCCACATTACATGGAGAAATGTGGCAGGGGTGGATTTGAACCCGGAACCTTCTGAACTGAAACCAAGCGCATTAACACTTGGCGTAACTATTAAATTCTAACATTTTTCTAACATTTAAATTCTCTATAAACATTTTACTTGTCAAATTATTATTATTTAAGTAGTATTAGTAATTGTAGTAAAAAAAAACGGCTTCAAACTGGACCTTTAATCTAGGGGTGTTGTGGGGGCACATCCCTGCCCCACGCCCCCATTCCATCTGGATTCGCCCCTGCTTTGGCGTTTGAGCACAAAGAATGGATAACATTTATTTATGCAGAAAACATGACCAGATTTACAGGTAAGAAAGTTTTATTGTGTTTTCACATCATGTGGTCCTCAGAAAGAGAGTTTAGGTGCATTTGAGTGGAAAATAGTGTTAGTTGTTGACGCGTCGCAGAGGATCAGCTGTTTTTAACGAGACGATACGGAGCAGCTCAGCTCAGAATTCTAAATAAAGGAGAAAAATAAAGCATAAAAATGACTTTGTAAAGCTCAGTGCAGGTGTGCTGTTTTGCTTTAAGAGGTGAGGACGAGTCGCAGCTGATGAAAAGCTCACAGCTCGCTTAAAGTGGGCAGTTCAGTCGAACCCCGACCTCCTGCCCACAGACCAAGTTTAATGCTGCTGTCGACCCACAATGCAAAAATAGTAATGCACAGTGACTTGGAGAAGTAACTTTAATCTGATTACTCATTTGGAAAGATTAATGCGTTAGATTACTCGTTACTAAAAAAGTGGTTAGAGTAACGCATTACTAAGTAACGCGTTACAGGCATCACTGCCTGCAACACATTTTTAAAAAGTTGGGACGAGGCAACAAAAGACTGGGAAAGTTCATGAATGCTCAAAGAACACCTAATTGGAAACAGGTGAGTGTCATGATTGGGTATAAAAGGAGCATCTCCAAAAGGCTCAGCCATTCACAATCAAAAATGGGGTGAGGATCATCACTTTTTGAACAACTGTGTGAAAAAATACTCCAGCAGTTTAAGAACAATGTTTCTCAACGTTCAATTGCAAGGAATTTAGGGATTCCATTATCTACAGTCCATAATATAATGAGAAGATTCAGAGAATCTGGAGAACTATCTACATGTAAGTGGCAAGGCCGAAAACCAACACTGAATGCCATGACCTTCAATCCCTCAGGTGGCACTGCATTAAAAACCAAAATCACTGTGTCAAGGATCTTACCGCGTGCACTCATGAACACTTCAGAAAACCATTGTCAGTTAACACAGTTCGTCGCTACATCTACAAGTCCAAGTTAAAACTCTACCATGCAAAGCGAAAGCCATACATCAACAACATCCAGAAATGCCGCCGCCTTCTCTGGGCCTGAGCTCATTTGAAATGGACAGACACAAAGTGGAAAAGTGTGCTGTGGTCTGATGAGTCCACATTTCAAATTGTTTTTGTAAATCATAGATGTCATGTCCTCCGGACAAAAGAGGAAAAAGACCATCCAGATTGTTACCAGCGCAAAGTTCAAAAGCCAGCATCTGTGATGGTATGGGGGTATGTTAGTGCCCATGACATGGGCAACTTATATATCTGTGATGCACCATCAATGCTGAAAGGTACATCCAGGTTTTGGAGCAAGACATGCTGCCATCCAAGCAACGTCTTTTTCAGGGATGTCCCTGCTTATTTCAGCAAGACAAGGCCAAGCCACATTCTGCACGTGTTACAACAGCGTGGCTTCGTAGTAAAAGAGTGCAGGTACTAGACTGGCCTGCCTGCAGTCCAGACCTCTCGCCCATTGAAAATGTGTGGCGCACCCTCCAAATCGTGACTATCCTCCTTTATATCTTTCGGAGGTCACTTATTTGTGGTCAAGTACCGGACTTATGGAAATCATCACTCATAATTCCTGTCCCGAAAAATTCATTCCCTAAGCAGTTTAATGACTTCAGACCCGTAGCGCTTACATCATTGTGCATGAAGGTCTTTGAGAAAATCATGAAGAATATGATAATAGCAAATATGGAGGGGAATATAGATCCACTCCAATTTGCGTATCAGGCGGGAAAAGGAGTGGAGGACGCTAAGCTTTTCATTCTTAACTGTCTTTATAGGCATTTAGAGAAGCCCTCGAGCTCATGCTCGGCTTTATTTGCTGACTTCTCCTCAGCTTTAATCTGATGCAACCACACACCTTTTAGTTAAGAGGTTGAGGTATGATTTTAAATTGCCCCACCAGATTGTTGTATGGTTGTCAGACTTTTTGACTAATAGGAGGCAGAGAGTCTTGGTAACGGACGTGTTTCAGACTCCGTGGTTTTGTCCACTGGCTCACCACAGGGCTGTGTCCTTTCCCCTTACTTTTTATTTTATATACAGATGAATGCAGAAGTGTTAGGCAGGGCAGTTACTTGGTTAAGTTTTCTGATGACACTGCTTTGCTGTCGCTCCTTCAGGGAGATGAGTCAGAACATGGGGAGGCCCTCACTGATTTTGTCTCATGGTGTGATGCAAATCACTTGGATTAAATGTATCCAAACGAAGGAGTTAATAATTGACTTCAGATGAAATAAAGGGTCAGCTGTGGACACTGTTATTCATGGTAAAGCCGTGGAAAAAGTCTCTGCATATAAATACTTAGGCACTTTCTTTGATGAGAAGTTGAAATTTGATGTAAATACGGCAGATATTGTGAAACGAGGGCAACAGAGAGTGTACCTTCTGCGCAAACTGAATTCCTTCTCTGTTAGGCCTGTTATCATGGGCCGCTTTTATCAGTCTTTATTGAAAGCCTTTTATGCTTTTATCTGCTGGTTTCCCAGCTTGGCTCTGAAGGATAAAAAGAGGTTGTATAGTATTACAAGGATATGTTCAAAGATCACTGGAATGGAAACTAGAGACCTAGCTAGTTTTTGTGAACAACAAATGATAAGGAAGGCAAGATGTATTTTGTCTTCTTCCGGACATGTGCTAGCAGGTGAATTTTCTCTGTTGCCTTCGGGTCGACGTTATGTTTCACCTGTCTGCAGGACGAATCGATTGTTAAAATCTTTTATCCCTTCTGTTATCCGTCTTTTAAATTCTTTGTGAGGTGTAGATGTATAGGTATGAGGATGTATGGATGTTGTATATATATATATATTTTTTTTTTTTATCTTATTCTGTTTTTTTGTTTTGTTGTTGTTGTTGTATGTTAATGTGCCGGTATGCAGGCTGCTGAAACCAATTGCCCCTGGTGGGATGAATAAAGTTGTCTATGTCTATGTCTATGTCTATCCAGGGTTGAGACCAGGAAGCAGAGTTGTAGTCTTACACACCTCTCTGCAGCTTCTCTCCCCCTGCCATCCCCCCAATACCCCATCCCCGTAGAGATGGTGCCTGCTCCCAGACCACCAATAACCAGCAAAAATCAATTTAAGCATAAAAATTCAAAAATAATATAGCACCTTCAACTGCACCACAGACTAAAACAGTTAAATGTGGTCTATTAAACATTAGGTCTCTCTCTTCTAAGTCCCTGTTAGTAAATGATATAATAATTGATCAACATATTGATTTAGTCTGCCTTACAGAAACCTGGTTACAGCAGGATGAATATGTTAGTTTAAATGAGTCAACACCCCCGAGTCACACTAACTGTCAAAATGCTCGTAGCACGGGTTGAGGAGGAGGAGTAGCAGCAATCTTCCACTCCAGCTTATTAATTAATCAAAGACCCAGACAGAGCTTTAATTCATTTGTAAGTTTGACTCTTAGTCTTGTCCATCCAAATTGGAAGTCTCAAAAACAGTTTATTTGTTATTATCTATCATCAACCTGGTCGTTACTGTGAGTTTCTTTGTGATTTTTAAGACCTTTTGTCTGACTTAGTGTTTAGCTCAGATAAGATAATTATAGTGGGTGATTTTAACATCCACATAGATGCTGAGAATGACAGCCTCAACACTGCATTTAATCTATTATTAGACTCAGTTGGCTTCGCTCAAAATGTAAATGAGCCCACCCACCACCTTAGCCACACTTTAGATCTTGTTCTGACATATGGCATAGAATTGAAGACTTAACAGTATTCCCTGAAAACCTCTTTTTGTCTGATCATTTCTTAATAACATTTACATTTACTTTAATGGACTACCCAGCAGTGGGGAATAAGTTTCATTACAGTAGAAGTCTTTCTGAAAGCGCTGCAACTAGGTTTAAGGATATGATTCCTTCTTTGTTATGTTCTTCAATGCCATATACCAACACAGTGCAGAGTAGCTACCGAAACTCTGTGAGTGAGATAGATTATCTGGTCAATAGCTTTACATCCTCATTGAGCACAACTTTGGATGCTGTAGCTCCTCTGAAAAAGAGAGCCTTAAATCAGAAGTGCCTGACTCCGTGGTATAACCCACAAACTCGCAGCTTAAAGCAGATAACCCGTAAGCTGGAGAGGAAATGGCGTCTCACTACTTTAGAAGATCTTCATTTAGCCTGGAAAAAGAGTCTGTTGCTCTATGAAAAAGCCCTCCGTGAAGCTAGGACATCTTACTATTCATCACTAATTGAAGAAAATAAGAACAACCCCAGGTTTCTTTTCAGCACTGTAGCCAGGCTGACAAAGAGTCACAGCTCTATTGAGCCGAGTATTCCTTTAACTTTAACTAGTAATGACTTCATGACTTTCTTTGCAAATAAAAATTTAACTATTAGAGAAAAAATATTCATAACCATCCCAAAGACATATCTTTATGTTTGACTGCTTTCAGTAATGCTGGTATTTGGTTAGACTCTTCTCTCCGATTGTTCTGTGTTATTTTCATTAATTACTTTCTCCAAACCATCAACATGTCTATTAGACCCCATTCCTACCAGTCTGCTCAAGGAAGCCCTACCATTAATTAATGCTTCGATCTTAAATATGATCAATCTATCTTTATTAGTTGGCTATGTACCACAGGCTTTTAAGGTGGCAGTAATTAAACCATTACTTAAAAGCCATCACTTGACCCAGCTATCTTAGCTAATTATAGGCCAATCTCCAACCTTCCTTTTCTCTCAAAAATTCTTGAAAGGGTAGTTGTAAAACAGCTAACTGATCATCTGCAGAGGAATGGTCTATTTGAAGAGTTTCAGTCAGGTTTAGCATTAGTGAAGGTTACAAATGATCTTCTTATGGCCTCAGACAATGGACTCATCTCTGTGCTCATCCTGTTAGACCTCAGTGCAGCTTTTGATACTGTTGACCATGAAATTTTATTACAGAGATTACAGCATGCCATAGGTATTAAAGGCACTGCACTGCAGTGGTTAGAATCATATTTGTCTAATAGATTACAATTTGTTCATGTAAATGGGGAGTCTTCTTCACGGACTTATGGAGTTCCACAAGGTTCTGTGCTAGGACCGATTTTATTCACTTTATACATGTTTCCCTTAGGCAGTATTATTAGAAAGCATTGCTTAAATTTTCATTGTTACGTAGATGATACCCAGCTTTATGTATCCATGAAGCCAGAGGACACACACCAATTAGTTAAACTGCAGGAATGTCTTTCAGACATAAAGACATGGATGACCTCTAATTTCCTCTAATCTCCTGCTTTTAAATTCAGATAAAACTGAAGTTATTGTACTTGGCCCCACAAATCTTAGAAACATGGTGTCTAACCAGATCCTTACTCTGGATGGCATTACCCTGACCTCCAGTAATACTGTGAGAAATCTTGGAGTCATTTTTGATCAGGATATGTCCTTCAATGCACATATTAAGCAAATATGTAGGACTGCTTTTTTGCATTTGCGCAATATCTCTAAAATTAGAAAGGTCTTGTCTCAGAGTGATGCTGAAAAGCTAATTCATGCATTTATTTCTTCTAGGCTGGACTATTGTAATTCATTATTATCAGCTTAGACTGCTGGGGGGTTTCCATGATGCACTGAGTGTTTCTTTCTCTTTTTGCTCTGTATGCACCACTCTGCATTTAATCATTAGTGATTGATCTCTGCTCCCCTCCACAGCATGTCTTTTTCCTGGTTCTCTCCCTCAGCCCCAACCAGTCCCAGCAGAAGACTGTCCCTCCCTGAGCCTGGTTCTGCTGGAGGTTTCTTCCTGTTAAAAGGGAGTTTTTCCTTCCCACTGTCGCCAAGTGCTTGCTCACAGGGGGTCGTTTTGACCGTTGGGGTTTTTTACGAAATTATTGTATGGCCTTGCCTTACAATATAAAGCGCCTTGGGGCAACTGTTTGTTGTGATTTGGCGCTATATAAATAAAATTGATTGATTGACTGATTACTTGTAGTTCCTAGGGTTTGTAAGAGTAGAATGGGAGGCAGAGCCTTCAACTTTCAGGCTCCTCTCCTGTGGAACCAGCTCCCAATTCGGATTAGGGAGACAGACACCCTCTCTACTTTTAAGATTAAGCTTAAAACGTTCCTTTTTGAAAAAGCTTATAGTTAGGGCTGGATCAGGTGACCCTGAATCATCCCTTAGTTATGCTGCTATAGACTTAGACTGCTGGGGGGTTTCCCATGATGCACCCAGTGTTTCTTTTTATTCACCTCTTTTTGCTCTGTATGCACCACTCTGCTTTTAATCATTGGTGATTGATCTCTGCTCTCTTCCACAGCATGTCTTTTTCCTGATTCTCTCCCCTCAGCCCCAACCAGTCCCAGCGGAAGACTGCCCCTCCCTGAGCCTGGTTCTGCTGGAGGTTTCTTCCTGTTAAAAGGGAGTTTTTCCTTCCCACTGTCGCCAAGTGCTTGCTCATAGGGGGTCGTTTTGACCGTTGGGGTTTTTCTGTAATTATTGTATGGCTTTTGCCTTACAATATAAGTGCCTTGGGGCGACTGTTTGTTGTGATTTGGCGCTATATAAATAAAATTGATTTGATTTGATTATGAAGCACAAAATATGACAATGGAGAACCCGGGCTGTTGAACAATTGAAGTCGTACATCAAGCAAGAATGGGAAAGAATTCCACCTGCAAAACTTCAACAATTAGTGTCCTCAGTTCCCAAACACTTATTGAGTGTTGTTAGAAGGAAAGGTGATGTAACACAGTGGTAAACATACCACTGTCCCAGCTTTTTTGAAACTTGTTGCAGGCATCCATTTCAAAATGAGCAAATATTTGCACAAAAACAATAAAGTTTATCAGTTTGAACATTAAATATCTTGTCTTTGTGGTGTATTCAATTGAATATAGGTTGAAGAGGATTGCAAATCATTGTATTCTGTTTTTATTTACATTTACACAACGTCCCAACTTCATTGGAATTGGGGTTGTACTTTTAAACTTTGATGAGACTGAAATGATGGTTCTTAGTCCAGTGAGACATCAGCATCAATTTGACCAGCTAACACTTAGCCTAGGCTCGTGTGTCATACATCACATTGACAAAGTGAGGAACCTTGGGGTAATTTTTCACCCTACGTTGTCTTTTGACCTCCACATTAGAGATATTACGAGGACTGCTTTCTTCCACCTGTGGAATACAGCGAAGATTGGTCCCATCCTGTCTATGACTAATGTTGAGACCCTGATTCATGCATATGTTTCTTCTAGATTGGACTACGACAATGTTCTATTTTCTGGTTTACCGCAGTCCAGCATTAAGGGTCTCCAATTTGTTCAAAATGCTGCTGCCAGACTTTTGACAGGAAGCAGAAAGTTTGACCACATTACACCCATTTCTGGCATCTCTTTACTCGCTTCCTGTCCCTGTGAGATCAGATTTTAAGGGTCTGCTACTAGCCTATAAAAGTGTTCACGGACTGGCACCTCCCTAACTAGGTGACCTAATTAACCCTACGTATCGGCCTGGGCTCTGCATTCTCAGGGTGCAGGACTACTTTGTGTCCCTAGGGTCAATAAAAGTCTGTGGGTCACAGAGCTTTCTCTTATCATGCACTGTTCTTTGGAATGATCTCCCTGCATCAATTAAAAAGACAGATTCCTGTAGAAACTTTCAAGTCCAGACTTAAGATGCACTTATTTTCCCTTTGTATGGTTAGCATACTGGCATAGTAGTGTTACTATGCTTTTTCCCCTTTTAAAGCATTTTATCAGGAAATAGAGCGGGCCGTGGCCTCAACTTTATTTAAAGCCTAGATAAGCTTATTTAAATCCTGGTGCATCCTGTTTATTGTGCTGGCATGTGCCCAAAAGAAATGATGCACAACAGAAAACACCATGGACAGCCACTTCATAGCAGAAAAGCAATGACAGACTGTAAATTAGTGTTTCTCTCTGTGTGCTGTCTGCTGTACCTCAATGTCTTTTAGCACACACAAGCACGATGAGTACCAGTTACATGCACCCGTTTATAAAGCTAAAACCGATAAACCCCTAAAACATTTAGCGGACAGTACAGCTAAAAGCTAAACTGACAACTTTCAGTACTGATCCAGTACACTGGCAGCTACTAACACAACAACAAGTCAGTACTTCGTCTCCAATCAGCCTTTTCTCAGCAAAAGAGACCTGGTGAACAAGGAGAGGAGAGGAGTAAAAAATAAAATAATTTATTTTTCACACCATACAGACCTGCAGGCGTATCACATAAAGTCATGCACAGGCAGACTGACTTTGGTTAAAATTTTAAACAAACCTAAGTTATTGAAATTAATGTCACCCTCTGTCATTTACACAGTGAAAATATTAGCTATATGTTTTAGTTTTCAAGTAATGCACCAATTTTAAAGGTTTTAGCGTTACAGAGTACAGCAACACATGTGGAGTGAATTATGGGAAAATTGCCATCTACTGGCCATCAGTAGGTTCATGGCAGTGTGAAGGGCAACTGCCACACATTTGCTTAAATTGCTGAATCACTTAAACAAAATTTTTAGTTTTCAAATTCCCTTTTTTTTTACAAATGAAAAAATGACATATTTATAAACAGATTTATTTGTAAAACCCACCCACACATTACAGTTACTTGTGTGTTATTATACCGACTAACCATTGATGTCAGGACACTATTTTTCGCATAATTCAGAATGCTGCCGCCAGACTTCTGACACGTAACAGAAGGTCTGAACATATCACACCCATTTTGGCATATTTGCCCTGGCTCCCTGTCTCTGTGAGAGCAGATTTTAAGGTTTTGCTATGACTTATAAGGTTGTTCATGGACTGGCGCCATCTTATCTGGGCTGATCTGGTGGACTCTATGTGCGGCCTGGGCTTTGCAGTCGCAGGATGCGGGATCTTCTCTGTGTTTCCAGGGTGAAGAAGAAGTCAGGGGTCAAAGAGCCTTTTTGCATTGTGCACCACCCTGTGGAACCGTCTCCCTGCAACCGTGAGGCAGTCGGAGCCATGGACATTCTTAAGTCAAGACTGAAAACCTATTTTTATTCTCTTTCTTATGAATAGTTTGTATTTTTATTTGTTTTATTCTTTTACTTCTGTTTTTATTATGTATTTGTAATTTTTTTTAATCATTTTTAATTATTTATTAAATTTACTTTGACTTGTTTATGTAAGGCGCCCTGGACGGCCTTGCTGTGATTTGGCACATTATAAGCTAATTAAATTAAATTAATTAAATTAAATAATGCATTGCAGATGTGGTATTCTTAACCGCTTCAAATCAGTACATTAACACTAAAACATCTAGTTGATATTTTAAATTTCTAAAATGGCAGAGGTGACGGTAATTTCAATAACTTGTTCATTTGTTTAAAATTTTAACCATAAGTCAAAACTGTCTCCCTGTGCATGACTTGTGTGATATGCCTGCAAGTCTGTATGGTGGTGAAAAAAAAATGATTTTTTTTTTTTAATTCCTCTTCCTTTGTCTCTGGTAGCCAGCTCTCTTCTGCTAGCAGGTGATTGAGTGCTCACACTCATCGCTGTCTGTCTGCTACAAAACATGAAATAGGTAAACACTAAAATCTGAGATTTAAAATTTTACACATATTTTTAACTGTTAAGCTTTATTTTACTATACCTGCAAAAATATGTTAGCAGTCTAAAAGTTATGAGTGCTAAATTTATCAGAGGCTAACTGGTCCACTGATGGTTTTCAAAGTTATCTGAAAAGCTAATCTGATAACAAAAGTGTCAGCTTTGATAATTAACTGTTAGCGGATTCATGGAACTGTGCCACCACTGGTCATTCCTAAACATTATGCATAACAAATTTACAAAAGATGAGACCAGCGCCTGCCCAATAATAGTGAAAAATCCTCACTTGTCTGAAGTCAGTTTGTAAAATACTGAAAAGGAAAGCTGGATAAAAGCATTATGTTGAGTTTATGGAAAAAATCTTTAGGAACGGCCATGCACAGCCTGCCCCTCCTCTCATCAATGAGCAAGAATGCTGTATCTCCCTAGCTTTGGCTATACCACCACAAAAGCCTGGGAAAATCAGAATAGTGTTTGTTGCTAGTGCTCATGTGACAGTGTCTCTCTCAGTGCTGTTCTGCTTAAAGGGCCAGATCTCAACAGTCTTTTGGGAGTGCTTGTGCGTTTCGGTCTGACCTTATGTCGTTATGGCGGATGTGGAGCAAATGTTTCACAATTTCTGTGGTCTCAGAGAAGATTACTACAACTACCTCCACTTTCTCTGGTTCAAAACCATGATCTTGATGGAGAAGTGGAGGAATTCAGGATGCGTGTCCACATATTCGGTAACCTGCCCATCACATCCGCTTGCCATCTATAGGCTGAAGAAGACAGCTGTAGAGGGTGAAAGTGAGCACGGCAGTGATGTGAGACAATTCATCGAATGTCACTTTTGGGTGGATGATGGACTGAAATCATTCTCATCCCTAGACAAGGCCACAGATGTAGTGAGTAGAACAGCTGGCACAGTCTAACATTACGTTTGCACAAAATCTCATCTAACAGTCTTATCAATTACAAACGCCTTCCCAAATGAAGACCTGCAACTGGCATGCAGGGCCTTGAGCTAGGGCAAACCTCACCACCCATGCAGTGCAGTTTAGGCTTGAGCTGGGACCTCTCCAGTGATCTGTTAAGTTCAGGTAACCATTAGTGAAAAGCCCTATACCAAATGGGGAGTGCGATCAGTCATTCACAGTGTGTGTTTGACCCCCTTGTCTTTGCAATGTCCATCATTACTGAAGGCAGAGCCATACTAAGAGATATTTCATCTAATGTCAGTGATTGGGACACTGACCTACCACAAGAGAACAAGAACAACAGCAAAAATGGAAAGACTCTCTAAAACAATTGCAGCCAGCTTGAGATCCACAGAATGTACACTTCAATCCCCTTGTCCGTAGCACAGACAAAGAGATCGTTGTCTTCTGTGATGCCTCTGCAAAAGCTGTGGGCACTGTTGCCTACCACAAGCTCACAACTGCAGATGGGTTACAGGGTAGTGGGCCTTCCTCTTCGGCAAACCAAGACTCGTTCCAAAGCCAGATATCACCATACAAGACGGGAGCTCTGCGCAGCAGTGCTGACTGTGGAGGTTCCCTGAACTAGTCCTGGAGGAGCGAGACATCACACAGGACAAGGGAACTTTTACACAGACTGTAAAGTAGTGCTGGGCTACATTTTCAATGAAAAGAGATGTTTTATGTTTATGTACATAACCGAGTGGAGTGGATTCAGCATTCCACACAAGCTCTTCAGTGGCATTACGTACCCATCATTTAAAACCCAGCTGACCAGCCACGCGTGCATTACCCACTGAGCAGCTCTCTCTCCACTTGGCTCAGTGGGCCTGTGTTCCTAACTGACTTTTGCCAAAGTCCACAACACGAATAGCCCTTTGATCTTGTAAACTCAGAGACTCACACTGAAATACGCCCGGTGATAACATGTGCCATTTCTCTGTCGAAAGCTACACTTGGAAGAATGCGTTTTGAGAGGTTCTCAAGCTGGACATTACTACTGAGAGCCATCACCAGACTTAAAGCACATCACTAAATCGTTTCAACACAACCCAGAGAACCTATGTCATGGATGGCACAAATGCAAAAAAGTGGCAGCCCTCTCACTGTAAGAAATACCTCATATTGATATTTAATATGACAAAGACCAGAATAGAAGTGCCTGTTGTCGAAGATACTCCATTACTGAGGAACATCAGCTAGAATAAATAAAACCCCATGTAGTCCCACTTGAGAATCTGGCCAATGGCACATAAATATGTGGATGGTGGAAAACACAAATCATTACTCTTGAAATCTGACTAGGTCCATAATGGGGTGTGACGTCATTGTGCGCACAGAAAAGGCCCCAGTAGCGACAGGCTTACTGACAAATTTTTTTGCTGAGGTGAAGGTCTAGTGGTTAAGGTGTTGGGCTTGAGACCAGAAGATCCTCGGTTCAAATCCCAGCCTGACTGGAAAATCACTATGGGCCCTTGCGCAAGTCTTTAATCCCCCTATTGCTCCCGTGTGGTAGTGAGCACGTTGTATGGCAGCACCCTGACATCGGGGTGAATGTGAGGCATTATTGTAAAGCACTTTGAGCGTCGGATGCAGATGGAAAAGCGCCATATAAATGCAGTTCATTTACCATTTACCATTTTTGCGGGACAGACACTGGTATGAAAATCATGGCTGTGGTTTTCATCACTCCATTACTTTGTGTGACCTTGATGTTAAATATTGAAATGAAAATTTATATGGTGATAATACATCAAGAAGATGTGTGATAACCCATGCTTTGACAGATAGACATTACAAACACTAATCACAGATTCCAACCTTATAACAGACAAAGAAAAATCCCTCTAACGCCACCACAGTGCACAGATAAAATGTATTGCTGTCAATGACACATAAACCACTCTGACTTTCCTTAAAAACTATTGCATGCAGCAGGTCCATCTGCCATGAGTGAGGGCCACCTCAAGGTCCCTCTAAGACACCTCATTTATGAGAATACAAACTGTTAAGGCACACAGCATTCACCATAGGTATCATCTAACTGTCATGGCAACATTCAATATTATGCGTGTTTTTCAATATGATTTTGTGCATGCTTGTTCCACTTGACTATACGAATGTGCTTCCTCAACAGCAAACCTTTCAGTGTTCCCTTGCAACCCTTTTTTACTACAGCACAGAATGCCTTGCATACTCCTGTTAAAAGGGAATGACAGACGACACTGTTCGGTTAAGTGTTATAATATGCCTAGAAACACCTTCATTACCATGGCGGCGCCAAGGGGGGGCTTAAGCCCCTGATAATGAGCCAAGCCCCCCCCAGCCCCCCAATAATTCTGCCAATAATGTGAATAGCGACTGACATACTGTATTGTGGATCTCAACTGCAGTTTTACGCTGAGAATGTCTCAATATTGTGTAACTGAGCAAAGTGATAGAATGTGTGTGTTTGGTGATCCACCAATGCTGAATCACCCTTCACAAACAGAATTTTCAGTTTTGCAATAAGCATTTATTTGTAAAAACCCACACACAAGTTTGTGGATCACAAAGCACGTGTACAAATCAAATGATATTTGTAAATCACCCTCTGTACATTTGCAAGTATTAATGAGACAATTTAACTCCATCCTCCTAAATATTCCTAAATATTTATTATGGCCACTCTTAAAACTTCACTAATCTTTATAATTTTATACTGGTAAATTTTAGAATGATTTAGATGAGATATACTTATTATCTCATAGGAATATATCACAATTATCTGGGAACTACTTTTTGCACAGGAATTCATCAAGCACATCGGCCGCAAGGCCGTCTGCACTAACACAGAATATACAGAAGCTGTATATCGTTGTTCGGCCAAGACCTCGGTGTTACAATTGGCAATAAATCTTTGATATGGACGACTTGTGTAAGGTTGATTCCATGCATTGTCTTGAGCACCCTTTCAATGAATTCAGTTTATATACCTATGTTGCACAGTTTACTGGAACTTGCAATCATTCTAAGTGATGTGTGTGATACCACATTTTAGAGGAGCAAGGGTGACTAAAACATATACCTTGGTATTATAAAGCAATTCTACTATATATGTTCATTTCGACAACATTTTGTCTCCAACTTTTACTCCAGCCCCAAATCAGCCCTCCCCAACAAAACTTTCCTGGTGCCGCCACTGTTCATCACACCCTTTATAATGTGGATGATTAATCTAGAGCCTTTGCCCCCAGCGCTGAGCTTAGCAGTCTGAATGTGCACCCTCTGGATAGAACAGAATAGAATAGAATAGAAAAAGATCTAATTGTTCTTAGTCTCACCAGACATATATGTAATACAGTTGGACATACAGACAATATTTCAGATTACATTCATGATGTCGCAAAAAAAAAAAAAAAAAAAAAAAACATAGAAGAGATACAAAACAGAGAATAATAAACAGGTTAAAATACATAAAATGGCAGTTCAGTCAAGTGTATGTGTCATCATTTTGTTTGGTTAACAGTATTAAGATAGCAATGTGCAGTGACACATGCCTAAATGAATTTGTTGCATGTGTTTTATACCATTATAGAATGTCAAGATAGGGTTTGTGAGCTTGTCATCATCATCGTCGTCATCTGTTGATGAAGGCTTTTTCGTGTTCTTATTACCATGACTGTTTCTACAGACTTTGAGAGATGTATTATGTTATTATTTTCAGTTACTGAAAACTTTACTTTTGTGGAAACGTGGTTTTGATCTGGGAACAGCAACACAGTATTGTGCATTTGTCTGTGCACACTCACATGCCCACGCACATCACCCGCCTCCGCCGTCATCATTCAGACTAATCCCCTCACAGACCCCCATGTTGCTCTTTGAACGCAGTACAAGCGTGTTCTGGGCTTAAAACAGCGGCACAAAGACAAATAAAAACCTACTGAGACTTTTGACCTTTTGACTGGGATTACAGTTTTCAAACAGCTTTCAAGGAATTCAGCTTTTGTGTTCACCCAGCTTTTCAAACGGTCTCCCTGTTCCCTTTATCTCGCTTGTTGGCAAACTTAATAGCAATCATTGCTAAATTCACAATGATGATGATGGACTGAAAGCGCTGTACCATAGTTTTTTAGGTTTGATGTTTTGACTAGAGGTGAAATAAAGCTTGACTACTGCTGATGGCATGAAATTAAACCACAAAGCCTAAGCGTTATGATGACATGCAGTACATTACAGTAAACGTTCATTCTTCCCACGCACGTCCTGTAATGTTCATGAACATGACAGTAATGCAGTAGGCATTAGGACTGTTTTCCAAACCTTAAATCATAGGTTTTGTGACATTTCATTTGTGCTTCTTATGTGAAAGTATTCACGTTGCTTCACCTTTTCCACATTTTGCTGTTTACAGCCTTGTACAAAAATGGACAACTTTAATTCTTCTTTCCTCAAAATTTACACACCCATAATGACAATGTGACAAAAGTGTATTTGAGATTTTTGAAAACTGATTAAAAGTAAAAATCTAAAAAATCACAAGTATTCACAGCCTTTGCCATGAAGCTCAAAATTAAGCTCAGGTGCATCCTGTTTCTACAGATCATCCTTGAGATGTTTCTACAGCTTAATTGGAGTCCACCTGGGGTACATTCAGTTGACTGGACATGATTTGGAAAGGCACACACCTGTCTACATATACAGTCCCACAGTTGACAGTGAATGCCAGCGCACCAACCAAGCTTGAATTCAAAGGAATTGTTGTAGACCTTCGAGACATCATCCGTAAATGGAAGAAGTTGAAATCCACTTGAGAGGTGCTGCAAAGAAGAATGGGCAAAATGCCCAAAGATAGGTGCGCCAAACTTGTGGCATCATATTCACAAAAACCTGAGACTGTAATTGTTGCAAATTTTTTTTTATTATTATTTTCATTTATATAGCGCCAGATCACAAAAAAGTTGCCTCAAGGCACGTCACACAAGTAAAGTCTAACCATACCAGCCCCCAGAGCAAGCACACAGGCGACAGTAATTAGAAAAAACTCCCTGTGATGATTTGAGGAAGAAACCTCAAGCAGACCAGACTCAAAGGGGTGACCCTCTGCTTGGGCCAATGCTACCGACACAATTTACAAAGGTACATCAACAATATGAGTATGTCATGGGCTGCCTTTGTCCCTGTCTTGTCTGGTCCTGTTTGTATTGTGTGTCTGCTTTCCCTCCAGGTGGCGCGCAAGTGGAGCTGAGAATCGTGATCACACCTGCAGCTCATCTCCGCCTCATCATCAGCCTGTGTATTTAAACCTTGGTCGTTCATCTCATCTTCGCCAGAAACTCAGCAATCCTTACGAGGTAAACCTGGCCTTTCTATTTCCCGTAATAGAGCCTGCTATTTTGGTGTTAAAACACACCCTCCTATTTGAGCTTCCACGCTCAGTGTCTGAAATTTTCCTGAGTTCTTCCACACTAAATTTTGGGTGATCAGCAACCACGTGTAGCCAGCCTCCAGAGATCCACGCTTTGCACCTGCCAGGTAGGTTTGTTGCTCACTTTTGCTCCTGTGAGGTAACCCACTCAAAGAGCACCGCCTGGTATGTGTCATCAGTGTATCTGAACTTGAACATCCCTGAACTTACTGTCAGCGTATCTGAACTTGAACAATCCTGAATTGAACTGTCAGCGTTTACGAGTGGCATTCCACTCACCTCTGTTTCCTCATCTCTTCAGCAACTCCACCTCATCAGCTCCGTGAGCGGACCACCTGGCACCGGTTCTCCTCAGTTCTTGTCCTGGGTCCCTACCCACACTATATTGACCTGTCTGGTCCAGTTCTGCACTGTGGCTTCTACTTCCACTGCTGGAGTGACCCGTGTCTTCACTCTTTAGGCCTCCTGGCACCATTGTCTTATTCTATTGAACATTCCGTTGTAAATAAATCCTTATTTGCTCATTTCATCTCTCATTCTTGCTCCCTGCTTTTGGGTCCAGCCAAATTGATCGAATTCAGAGCCAAACCATAACAGGGCAAAGGGTGTAAATACTTATGTACATGTGATTTCTTAATTTTAACCTAATAGTACTCTAAGGATGTCCTCTGCAAGTCCTGACCAAAGTAGGATGTCAGGTCAACTGGATTGACATCCACATCCGACAAATCCTTTTGGGTGTAAGATCACCATTTACAGGTTGTTTTCTGTCCATTCATACTTGCTCTCTGTCACGTTTGTCTGCTACACAGAAGCTGATTTGCAGCTTGATATCTGAAGTGTGAATTAGGTGATCCTGACTCTTATGAGGCATTGCTTCATTTTGCTAACTTTGAGTAGAGAGAAAAGTCTCAGATTGTTTGCGTTTTTAATTGTTGAAAACCATAAAGCCATTAATGCTTCATTATGAATTGTTGCTGTTTTGGTTGGTGACACTGTAAATTCTGAGCATCATGTTCCTGGAGGCACCTTTAAGGCATCACTTTCATGAAAAGGTTCATTACATTCCAGTGCTGTCTGGCCCAGAGATGCAGATGAAATGTAGGGGTCCATCCCCATGGAACTGGGAGCAGTGCTTGCAAACCAGTGCTTCTCCCAGTCCCAGCTGGGCTTGGAACCCTACTGTTTAGAACATGAAATTAAAATGTAATACAAATTTATAAGTGATAAAAACTCTGGGAACAGAGCTAATGATGATAATAAGGGCATTTATTGTCACTGTACATAGATGAATACATAGAATGAAATTTGTCCTTCCTGGAGCTGTAACAAGAGGAACCAATAGCCAATCCGAGTGCACCTTTATATCACGTGACACATTTGAACCAATGGGTGACAAGCACACATCATAAATGTCAGATTAGGAAGGATATGATGATGGTAAAATTGTTGATAATGATAATGGGTGATGATGATGACAATGATAATGGTGATGGTGATGATGATGGTGATGATGATGATGATAATGGTGATGACAATGGGTGATGATGATGATGATGAAAATAATGATGTGATGAAAATGGTGATGGTGATGATGATACTGATGATGATGATGATAATGGTGATGACAATGGGTGATGATGATGATGAAAATAAGGATGTGATGAAAATGGTGATGGTGATGATGATAATGATAATGGTGATGATGATGATAATGGTGATGACAATGGGTGATGATGATGATGATGAAAATAATGATGTGATGAAAATGGTGATGGTGATGATGATAATAATGGTGATGATGATGATGATAATGGTGATGCTGATAATGGGTGATGATGATGATGGTGATGAAAATGATGATGGTGAAGATAATGGTGATGATGATGATGATGGTGATTATGATAATGGGTGATGATGATGATGATGATGATGGTGATGATGGTGATAATGGTGATGATGATGATAATGGTGATGATAATGGGTGATGAAAATTATAATGTGATGAAAATGATGAGCCCCAACCTGGGGCTCATCACGAGCACCTGGTGGTCGGGCCTTAGCCCATGGGGCCCAGCCGGGCTCAGCCTGAAAGAGCGACATGGGCCTGCTTTCTGTGGGTTCACCAGCTGCAGAGGGGGCCATGGGGGTCGGGTGCAGAGAGGATTGGGTGGCAGTCGAGGGCGGGTGGCACGGTGGCCCGGTCCATGCCCACAGCCCCTGGTAGGTGGGACCCCAGAGGCAGCTGACAGGTACCGGCAGGCCAAGCGTGCCGCAGCCAGTGCAGTCGCAGAGGCAAAAACTCGGTCTGGGAGGAGTTCGGTGAGGCCATGGAGGAGGACTATCGGTCGGCCCGAAGAGATTCTGGCAAACCGTCCGATGCCTCAGGAGGCGGAAGCAGCTCTCCACCAGCACTGTTTACGGTGCGGGTGGGGAGCTGTTGACCCTGACTGGAGATGTTGTTGGGTGGTGGAAGGAATACTTCGAGGATCTCCTCAATCCCATCGTCACGTCTTCCGAAGAGGAAGCAGAGACTGGGGAATCGGAGGCGGGCTCATCCATTACCCAGGCCGAAGTCACCGAGGTGGTTAGAAAGCTCCTCGGTGGCAAGGCTCCTGGGGTGGAAAAAATCTGTCCTGAGTACCTTAAGTCTCTGGATGTTGTGGGGCTGTCTTGGCTGACACGCCTCTGCAACATCGCGTGGCGATCAGGGACAGTGCCTCTGGATTGGCAGACCGGGGTGGTGGTCCTCTGTTAAGAAGGGGGACCGGATGGTGTGTTCCAACTATAGGGGGATCACACTCCTCAGCCTCCCCGGTAAGGTCTATTCCAGAGTACTGGAGAGGAGAATTCGACCGATGGTCGAACCTCGGATTCAGGAGGAGCAGTGTGGTTTTCGTCCTGGTTGCCGCACACAGGACCGGCTCTACATGCTCCATCGGGTGCTTGAGGGTTCATGGGAGTTTGCCAACCAGTCCACATGTGTTTTGTGGATCTGGAGAAGGCGTTCGACCGTGTCCCTCAGGGCACCCTGTGGGGGTGCTCCGGGAGGATGGGGTCCGGGGTCCTTTGCTAAGGGCTATCCGGTCCCTGTACGACCGCAGCAGGAGCTTGGTTTGCATTGCCGGTAGTAAGTCAAACCTGTTTCCAGTGCACGTTGGCCTCCGCCAGGGCTGCCCTTTGTCACCAGTTCTGTTCATTATTTTATGGACAGAATTTCTAGGCGCAGCCAGGGTGTAGAGGGGGTCTGGTTTGGGAATCACAGAATCTTGTCTCTGCTGTTTGCGGATGATGTGGTTCTGTTGGCGTCGTCAAATCAGGATCTTCAGCGTGCACTGGGGTGGCTTGCAGCTGAGTGTGAAGCGTCTGGGATGAAAATCAGCACCTCCAAATCCGAGGCCATGGTCCTCGACTGGAAAAAGGTGCTTTGCCCTCTTCAGGTCGGTGGAGTGTCCTTGCCTCAAGTGGAGGAGTTTAAATATCTCGGGGTCTTGTTCACGAGTGAGGGACAGATAGAGCGTGAGATCGATAGACGGATCGGTGCAGCATCTGCAGTGATGCGGTCGCTGTATCGGACCGTCGTGGTGAAGAGAGAGCTGAGTAGGGGGGCAAAGCTCTCGATTTACCGATCGATCTATGTTCCGATCCTCACCTATGGTCATGAGATTTGGCTCATGACCGAAAGAACGAGATCGCAAGTACAAGTGGCCGAGATGAGTTTCCTCCGCAGGGTGGCTGGGCGCTCCCTTAGAGATAGGGTGAGGAGCTCGGTCACTCGGGAGGAGCTCGGAGTCAAGCCGCTGTTCCTCCACGTCGAAAGGAGTCAGTTGAGGTGGCTCGGGCATCTTTTCTGGATGCCCCCTAGACGCCTCGCTGGAGAGGTGTTCCGGGCACGTCCCATTGGGAGGAGGCCCCGGGGAAGACCCACGACACGCTGGAGGGACTACATCTCTCGGCTGGCTTGGGAACGCCTTGGGGTTCCCCCGGAGTAGCTGGGGGAAGTGTGTGTGGATCGGGAGGTCTGGGCGGCTTTGCTTGAGCTGCTGCCCCCGCGACCCGACTCCGGATAAAGCGGAAGAAAATGGATGGATGGATGGATGAAAATGATGATGGTGATGATAATGGTGATGATGATGAAAATGGTGATGATGATAATGGGTGATGAAAATTATGATGTGATGAAAATGATGATGATGATAATGGGTGATGAAAATTATGATGTGATGAAAATGATGATGATGATAATGGTAATGATGATGGTGAAGATAATGGTGATGATGATAATGAGTGATGATGATGATGATGACGATAATGATGTGATGAAAATGATGATGGTGATGATAATGGTGATGATGATGATGGTGCTACTGATGATATTGTGAATGGTGATTATGATGTTGATAATGATAGCAGTTCTGCTGGCTGTGTTCAGGCTCAACAAACAAATCAAAAAATATTGATACAAAAATTGGTCATGCACAGTCACAAAAAACATATAAGATTGCACCTTTTCAGTTCATTTTTTACATTTCATTGGGGGGTATGCAATCACACAGTTTTGAATGCATAATCTGAATAAGATTTAACAATGCAGTGTAAGGGACAGACCATATGGCCAGAGACTTGAGACTTGACTTGGACTCAAGCTAAAAGACTTGACACTTGACTTGAGCCTACAGAAAATGACTAGTGAACATCTCTGTTGTTGATCCTGGATGGCAACCACCCAGGCAGACAACTGATCCACACCCAACTCTGGAAAGTAACCATGAAGCATCAACATCTCTTTAAAATTTAAATCCCAGAAGGAAGGATGGGTTCAGGTTTGTCTGATCAAAGTTCAAAGTGCTTGTTGAGCTTCATGAAGGTATACACTCTGCTGAGTGCCCTACTAGTGGAAGCATGTTGCTAAGGTGACTATACACACACAACACCCGCTCAGTGGAGACTGTAACAGCACCGTGTGATTTTTCTGAGGGTCCTTTCAGGTGTGTTTTATCGTTGTGGAACCTGTTTTATGACATGAAATGTTTGGCTGTGGGTATTCACCACTTCATTCTCAGATGGTTTTATCTTTGGGTTTGATGGCAGACCAGAGCGCTGCTTCTTTGGCCTCTGGCTTTGGGAGACAGTTTTTCATGTGCACAAATATTGATTAAACTGTCTTGCATACAAGGAGGAACATATGTGAGCTGTGTTTCAGGAAGCTTGTTTGTCTCCGCCTTGGCCGGCAAGTGTCACTTGTATCTGCGTCTCTGGGGCACTAAAAGAATAAATTCACATCCATATGCAAAAGTAACCACAAATAAACACATCCAAATCCTATACAATACCATCCCTGATATCCCAAGACATATCATATTCAGTGCACTATACGAACACACTGTATTTATTTCCTGATTTTTTTTGTTTTTTCAAAGGCCGTGGTCATGTGACGAGAACCCTGCCAGGAGTTATTGTCTGCTGATTCTGACCTACACGCTCTCTCTCCCGCTCCAGCCCATCCCCCAGCGCAGACATTTTCTTCTCACTCCTGCTTGGCCATTGATGCCTCTGCGAATCAATATGTGCAATACGAAAGAAATACTGCATCACCATAGCAACCGGCCCCCTGTCTTAGGGTGAGGAAAGCTGCAAAAAGTGCAGTCTGGTTTCTGTTCAGCTCTCTTCATTCTGTATTTGTTCCTCGAGTTTTGAGTTGTTTTATTTGGACCTCTGCTGTCCCTCTAAGTCTATCCTGTTTGTCACGTCATCTCAATCTTCAATGCTTTATTTCTTTATTTGTATATTTTGATATTTGCTTTGGAATTATGCTTACAGATGTCATCCCTTTGCTTTTTTGTTCATTTTATCTCACCATTTAAGCAGTTTCCACATTGTTAGCCAAATTTCATGTCGTTATTGTGATATTTTACAAAAATTTTAACTGTTAACTATGTTTGAATATTTCTGGTTCTCTTGCAAGGCTTTTTCTAAACTCCTCAATTCCATCCTCATGTACAGTCAGGTCTATAAATATTTGGATGCAGCCTTTGTAGTCTTACCTCTGCACAACACCTCAGTGTAGGGTGGATAAATCAATCAAGAATGTTTGTTGTGTTGACTTTTAGCTTTAACTAAAGAGATTTATCAATAATATCACATTAACCATTTGGGAATTACAGCCAGCCTGAGTATTCATTGATTAAACTGGATTAACCTCATCAAGCTACTGATAGCTGCTTAAAACTGCATTAACATGTCCACCAAGATGGCAGCTGTGAACGTTGTGTACTTTGGTATGGCTGTACATGTGAACTCTGACCTGGAAAAAGTTACTGTGCAATGTGCATTCAGGCTCATTCTGATTGAAAACCTCATGGAATCACTCCAGTCAGATGACTGATACAAAAAGGTAGCTTAGATCATGATATTACCCTGCCAGCTACATGTATAATGATTACAATAACATCCTTTTGGATGTTATTGTAATCATTATTTAATAAAGCTCAAAATGTCCCAGTTTAAGCTATGTGCGTATGTGTCCGTGTCTGTGAAGCTAAGGAAGCAAGTTGACAGGGAAAAAGGATCTCCAGCGTCAAGACTCTGTCTCTTCCCAGGAGGTGATCTGCTTGAACCCCACCCCCCCCCCCCCGCCTTCTCTGCACCCTTAAGACAAAGAAAGGAGGACCTGTCACGCCAACATCCTGGATCCCAACTGTCAGGAGCAAGCATTGATGTTTCTTTCCTATTTGCTGAGCTACGTTTTGAAATGGTTGGTTTGTGGTGTTTCTGTTTCTTGCAATATTCACATTATCCTTATTACAACTAACAGGTTAATTTAAAAATGATTGAATTGGTCAGAGTCACAGAATCCTTCTATAAACAGAGCTGTTGGTATTTAATCCTCTGTTTATACCACCCAGTATGCCAAAATGACTGAGGAACTACACAAAGTGGTTTTTTTTATGGAAGTCCGAAAGGTCAGTGCACAGCATCACTGGACTACACATCACAGTGGAACACCAAAGTGTAAGTCCCTTTTCTGTTGTTTATAAATTAATAACATATCAAATGACAATGATCTATTTTAGCTGTTATATAAAACAAATAATGAATGTTTTTTACATTGTCCTCAATGGTACTAAAGCTGGAACATACCATTCAACGCCTCGTTGAATGGTATGTTCCAGCTTTCACCTCATGAAATATTTGTACCATTGAACTCATAAACATTCATTATTTGTATATATATATATATATATATATATGTACACACAGTGGTCCCTCGTTTATCGCGGAGGTTACGTTGCTAAAAATAGCCCGCAATAGGTGAAATCCGCGAAGTAGTCAGCGTATTTTTTACAATTATTATAGATGTTTTAAGGCTGTAAAACCCCCTCACTACACACATTTCTCACTTTTCTCTCCTGTGTAAACACTCTCAAAGTTCAAACCTTAGTAGAAAAATAAGTCCCAGTATTATAGAATGAAACCAAAGATCAAACCTGTTTTTCAGGCCCAACATTTGTTTGAGAAATAAAAATAGAACGTTTTCCTATAAATAATTATGATGGCTTTTAGAACTAACAAATTTAATTTTAATGATCAACCTACGAGGTTGGACACATAAGAAATTATTAATAGTGACTGACCAGTATTTCACAGTTCCTCTGATCGCACTTCTGCGTCCTGGCGCCACTCCGCAGCGTGTTTTTCCACTGAGTGACACCTCGATGCAGGTGTCTTTTTCCAAGTGAAGAACACTGCTATGGGTAATTGGCGCTCTTTTTTTCTTTCTGGGTGAGAAGATCTTATAAACAGACACACGCAGAACACAATGTGCGTGCTCTTTCTTCGCTTCGCTTTGCCATGCGGCTCCACCGCGATGCGCGGAACTCCTCCGCACGTCTCGTCTCAGTGTGCCCGAAAACAGTGCTGATGTCCACATCTTTTCACAATTCCTGTGCTAGTCAGACGACATACCGGATCAAGGACAGCATCCAGTTTAGAAATGAACGGCACATTCCACTGTTACAGGACTTTTTGTCATGGAAAGAGGAGCGGAGTTCCGCGCGTCGCGGTGGAGCCGCATGGCGCAAAGCAACACTGTGATGAAGCCTCACAGGGACATGTTGGGGCATGTCCAGCTCATGCTCAATTTCTCGGATAATCACACGACTGAAAAGCAACCAACAGCCGTCTGAAATCCACCTGAAAGCCGTCCTGTGAGACCAACACGGAGGTGGTTTTGTGCCGCATAATGAACGGCTCCGTGGCGCGTTCCTCTGCTTTTCTTTCCATAAAAAAAACTCCTGTAACGGTGGAATGTACCGAAAAAGTGCTGATGTCCACACCTTCTGCCTTTTTGTGAAAGTCAGACGACGTCCCGGATCAACAAAGCCTTCACGTTGGAAATGATCTGGTTGTTTCAGCGGGGTTTGAGCCTGTCGATCAGCGCTCGAGAGCGCGGCGCGCTCTCAGCAGTTGTGGGCGGTCTTTAAACCGTTTGGATCACTCCTTAATCTGTGTAATCCCCATAAAATCGTCCCTGAAAGCCATATTAATTTTCCGAACAGTGTCCACCTGGAGGTCTCTCACAGTTTCTGGAAAAAAATTGATGCAGCAAAGCTCCAAATCGTTCAGACATTTATTCGCAATAAAAAAAACGACGAGAGGGGTGGACCACACCTCACTCAAAGCCTGCTCACAGGCGAATGACGCAACCGACAGGCGTGAAAAAACTCACGCATGCGCACGAAGGTTCAAGCTTGGCTGATGCAATCACACGTGATTCAAATCCATATGGTTTTTGAACAAAATAAAAAGGTCGGATACTTTTCTAACAGACCTCATATATATATATATATATATATATATATATATATTATATATATATATATATATATATATATATATATATATATATATATATGAATTTGAGTAAATCACTGGTGCTTGTTAACTGCAGCTTATGAAAAGCAAAACAGGTTTAAGCCTTTCTGAAACTGCAGTTTAAGTTAAATGACAATAGTAATGGCACCGCCTGTCTTCTGTCTTTCTGTAATTTGTTTTGTCATATCTCTCAAGATAAGACGTGCTGAAAGTAGGGTCTGTGTGTGTGTGTGTGTTGTCCCCAATGTAGCTGCAAGGCTGAGGCCGCTGCGCTTCAGAGATCTGATGGACAGCAGCCATCAAAGGCAGAAAGAGGAGTGACAGATATGTAGCTAAAAATACTCTCATCCTGCTCACACTCCTTTTCATCCTTATTTTCCTTGCCTGTCTTCTGCCTGCGTTTTATTTATGTCTATAATTATCAAAAGTATTTCAGTGGATAGTAAAAACGTACAATTAAATATAAATGATTGTGGATCTGTCTGATTCACAATCCAGCAGTCAAAGATGACTCATGCAGGTTTGTGAGCATACTAAGTATTCAACAAACTCATTTATTCTGGGAGAAAAAAAATCCTTTAATAAAAATAAAATAAATAAATAATGTTTTGACTATACGACAGAAAATATTCAGATGTACTTTTCTGTTTATTGTCTGTGTGTGAACCAGCTGCGTGTAGCCGGTGGTGAAAAGAAAAAAAAAATCAGTGATTCAGTCATGAAGGACCTTCAGCATCTAAAAGATGATAAATCATTCATTGACAGCACTTTAAGCCTTTGGGAAGAGTGCGTTTGGAATAGTACGTTTAGGCACCGCAGTCTGATTAATTGTTTCTTTGTTCTTTGTTTTTATTTATTTATTTATTTTTGTTAATTCAATATCTCCATAATCCCAGGAAGAATTATTTGAAGTTGACATCACAGCATAGGAATTTCATTTTGTGTACAAATTATGTTTGCTTGTGGGATCAGGACATCTGTCTAGAAACGTGAAGAAAATCAATATTAGAATCATCAAGGAGATCCATGTTATATCAATATCAACATTCTGAAAATAGCTCGGACAGAAAAATGATTAAAAATCAGACACCTTACCTTCCATCTTGTGTAAAGCACTGCACTGTGCAACGCAAGTGTCCTCGCTAGTTTCCAACTGACGCAATTGTTATTGTCACACCTGATGCCCATATTCAATCAACACCAAGTGTCCTTGCAGTCATTTGTGCACCGGGAGGAATGTTGGTCTTAACATGTGGTACATTACTATCATGAAGCAGCGGAAAGCAATTACACCAAAGACTGCAAAAAACCTGAGCTATACTCGAGTGCAGAGTTTTCCTGCTACTTATAAGATTTTTAGATTTTCAGTTCCATCAATGTATTTACAGTTATGCAATGAAGTGTATTGTGCAACACAGTATTATTTTACAACTCACTGCAATTTAAAACAATTTGTTTTTATAACAGGGTAAGAATTTTATAGAATAATATTTGGCACAAGTACCTAATATAATATCTGCTGCAACTGTTTATACTATCAGTTATCAAGTTGTTTACCAATGAATATGGCTTTATACACCCTGAAGAAAACCATACACGTTTTCTTCAGGGCGTATAAAGCCATATTCATTGGTAAAACAACTTGATAACGATTTTATCATATACCTATAAATGATAAATGTTGTATGGTTTGTTGTATGGTTGATTGCTGCATTTAAACCTTGAATGCACAGTGTGTGATTGCCAGAGACTCGACCTTGTGAGCAGACGTGTGAGATCGACGTCAGGAGAACAATCTCACCATCACGGACGCAGAGACCACTCCAGGTTTGACGCCACAGTCTGTGAAGGAGGATTGGGTGAGGTCTCACGCTCTTCAGCACACTTCCTGAGGTAATTTGGTTTTGGTGACTTTTATGAAGTAATGACAGTAGATTTGGTGTCCCTCACACCTTGTGTTATTGAGCTGTCACGTTATGTTAATTGTCTAATCAGCTTCTGCTGCAGTGGAGATTTGAACTGAGTTGTTCCGTGCCTGCAGGGTGAGAAGCTGATGTATAGCTTTAAGCCAGGAAGTGTTTGCTGATTGCGTGCACCTTTGAGTTGTGTCTCTCTGTGTGGAGTTGGACTCACCTCATGTTTTCTTTCTTCACAGACTTGGTTTGTCGCGGCCACCTGGGAGGTGTCAGCGGGGTCCCTGGGTCCGAACTGCTGTGGCTCCGGACCGTTTGCGCTGTTAAGAGCGCGCCGTGTTTCCACCTCACCAGACCGCGGACTTTTTTAGTTGTTTAGCACTGCATCTCACTGTTATGTTTATTAAATTCTGTTATCCTTTGAACCGTGCTCTGCTTATTTTATGCTGGGTCCTTTCAGACACTGGGTCGGTGCTCCGACTGCGTCCGAAACATAACAGTAGTCTCTGGCCGTTTAACAATGGACCAGCAGAAGCAGAGACAGTATTTTTGCCGGGAAGGCTGCAACAGATGTTGGAGTTGATCCGGGATCAGTTGCGGGTGCTCTCCGCCCGGGTTGTGCGCGTTGGTGCGTGCATGGCGGAGTTTACAGCTTGGGTCGTGTCGCACCCCGCTGTTACGGCTGTAGCCCCGTCTCCTCCCGTGCAGCGGGCTCCGACGCCTGTTGTAGCAGCCCCGGTGGTATTTAGTTTGCACTTTAAGCTGTTTGTTATAACCTGCTGTCATTTACAGCAGTGTGAATTGGTTTTTACTCTGTTACCACAGGGATTGTCTTATTTGGCACTTTGGCTCCCTCTGTTGGTGACAGAGTCACATTACCGTTCTAGGTTCAAAGGATGGAAAATACGTTTTTCCATTCTTTGCACTTGAGGATGTAGGCCAATGTTAGTTTTTTTTATTGGTCTATTATTCGTTTCTTGTTTTAGTATGAGGTGTTTTTATCAGGGGTTAATTTGTTGTTTTTGTGGGTTTTAAAGCACTGTCTGTGGTCTGGTGGAGTTGAAAATGCAGGCTGTCTGGAGCATAGTTTGACCCAGGTGACTTTATGTTTGTCTGTTGGTCTTTTTTATTTCTTTTGGTTTCACCTCCCAGGGTTTGATGGGACAGTCCTCTGGGGGGGTGATGGGGGGGTAATTGGGTTGTTTTTTCTTTTTTCTTTTTTTTTTGTTTTTGTTGTTCCCTCTCTTCTCCTCTGGCTCCAGCCGTGTGAGCCGTACGTTGTCGGCGTTGCTGGAGTGGTGCAGTTTGGTTATGCTGGGCGTTCCCAGGTAACCTCTGCACCCGGGGGGGGGGGTTGGGGTTTTTTTTTTACTTCCCTGTCTTCTCCTCTGGCCCCAGCCGTGTGAGCCGTAGGTTGTCGGCGTTGCTGGGGTGGTACAGTTCAGTTATGCTGGGCGTTTCCCAGGTAACCTCTGCACCCGGGAGGGGAGGGGGGTTTGGGGTATTTATTTATTTATTTTTTAATTCCCTTTACAACCTCCAGCCTTGGCGCACCTCTGTGCCGTTTGCCATTGGCGTTGCTGGGTGGTGCAGTTCGGTTATGCTGGGCGTTTCCCAGGTAACCTCTGCACCCGGGTGGGGGGGGTTTAGGGGTGTTTTTTGTTACTTCCCTGTTCCACCTCCGGCTTCAGCGCGCCTTTGAGCCGTACGCCATCGGCGTAGCTGAGGTTTGGGGCAGTGGAATATACCCGCAGCTGGTGGCTGCTTTGAAAGTCGGAGGGGTGGCACCATCTTGTGCCATACACCATTACCGCTGTTCCACTCCTCCCGGTTGACTTTTGGGGTATAGTCATGGTTGGTGTCACTGGACGTACTTCCAGTTTCCACTGCGCTGAGGGGGTGGGGTTGGGGTTGTTTTGTTTGTATGTTTTTTTGTTTTTTTTTTTCCCCCAGTTTCCGCCCTTAGGGTGTGACTGTGGTGTCCTCTGGGGGGGAAAGGACTGTGGGTCCATCTAGCCGTAGACGGCCGGGGCTGGGTCTGTTAGTCATGGGGGGGGGGCGTCTCCTGGGGTTTGATGGAACGGTCCTCTGGGAGGCGCTGGGAGTCCCCGTGGGTGACTTTGGATCCCAGAGGGACCTCGGCTGTGGTTATTACTCCTGGAGCTGGCGGGATGTCCTCTGGGGGGTGTTGGTCCCTACATGTCGTCCGGGGGTGGGGGTGTTAGAGTTTTTTTTTGCAAGCTTAAGTTTGGGTTTTTTCTTTTCTCCTCTTCCCGGGGTTTGATGGGACGATCCTCTGGGGAGGGGGGGGTTGGTATGGTTGTTTGTGTTTGTCTTTTTTTGTTTTATGACTAAGCAGACTTAACACACAGTCGGAAGAAGGCTGAGTGCACAGGTTCAAGACTCCTGGCCAAAATTATGCAAAAGTGAACAACTAAAGCAAGAGTCGACAGGAATGAACACAAAGGTGGAGACTCTAACAGGTTTGCTAATTGAAACAGAGGGCAAGACCATTAAGTTAACAAAGGATGTCTCTGCACTGGAGTGTCAGCTGCGGAGCAGTCTGCTGCAGACAGGCTTAGGGTGGGAAAGGATGAGCTCCAGGATGAGAGTGATGGTCTCGGCACAGAGTTCCCTGTTGACAGAGAAGAGGCGGCTGGAAGCGTGCGTTATCCAGCTGAGGGAAGAGCTGGAGAGGCTCAACATTGAGATGATCAATGACTGCATGAAGAAATTAACATTGCAGGTGGAGCAGCTGATGATGGAGCTGTCGTCAGAGCACAGTAACGCACAGCTCCTGGAGACGGGCCTTTCCCAGCTGGATCGTCAGCACAAGGAGCCGAAAACTGAAGCTGCAGGAGGTGTTTTTGTTCCCAGCCAACATTTCAGCCATGGTCCCTGGAGGGGGGCTTTGTTTTTTCTGGCCCAGGTCCGTGTGGTCGCCGGGAGTCTTCCCGTGAGGGTGGGGTACTGTTGTGGGCTGGGGTGTTTGGCTGGCTTGGTTTTTGTTTTCTGTTTCTCCCACCAGGTGGTATGCATTCAGGACTGAGTGGCTGAGCATTAGGACCTCACCTGACACCTGAGGCTTGTTTTCACATGCAGGTCATCAGGACTCACAGCTGTGGTGTATTTTTTCTTGATCAGAGATTGCTGCTTTAAACCTTGAATGCACAGTGTGTGATTGCCAGAGACTCGACCTTGTGAGCAGACGTGTGAGATCGATGTCAGGAGAACAATCTCACCATCACGGACGCAGAGACCGCTCCAGGTTTGACGCCACAGTCTGTGAAGGAGGATTGGGTGAGGTCTCACGCTCTTCAGCACACTTCCTGAGGTAATTTGGTTTTGGTGACTTTTATGAAGTAATGACAGTAGATTTGGTGTCCCTCACACCTTGTGTTATTGAGCTGTCACGTTATGCTAATTGTCTAATCAGCTTCTGCTGCAGTGGAGATTTGAACTGAGTTGTTCCGTGCCTGCAGGGTGAGAAGCTGATGTATAGCTTTAAGCCAGGAAGTGTTTGCTGATTGCGTGCACCTTTGAGTTGTGTCTCTCTGTGTGGAGTTGGACTCACCTCATGTTTTCTTTCTTCACAGACTTGGTTTGTCGCGGCCACCTGGGGGGTGTCGGCGGGGTCCCTGGGTCCGAACTGCTGTGGCTCCGGACCGTTTGCGCTGTTAAGAGCGCGCCGTGTTTCCACCTCACCAGACTGCGGACTTTTTTAGTTGTTTAGCACTGCATCTCACTGTTATGTTTATTAAATTCTGTTATCCTTTGAACTGTGCTCTGCTTATTTTATGCTGGGTCCTTTCAAACGCTGGGTCGGTGCTCCGACTGCGTCCGAAACATAACACATGGGGCACAAATCTATTTGGGGCATGTTCAAGTGCACATTGATATTTCAGTGGTGGGCAATATTGGCAAAAAGTGAGTCGCTGAGCACAAAGGCGTTGGATTTTCCAAATTCATTCAGAATGGACATGTTGTCGTCCCAATGTAATACCACTGGAGTGGCCCCTGTCCTTCCCTTTATAAACTGGAGTGCAGAAAGCATTGTGGTATGCAAGTAAAAGGATTTCTGGAGATGATGAATGTATGTATGTATGTATGTATCTGTTACAATTAATTTGGTGCTTTGCATAAACCGTGCAAGTAGACTTGTGGGAACAGTGAGTGAAAAATGAGGTGCTGAGAGGTTTGCACAGTTTCAATCTCACAAGAATTTATAAAAATCAGCACGCATTTGTGTAAATCATAACATTTCTCGGTAAATAGCAGCGCTTCATTTGTAAGCTTGCTAAGATTACACACACTTTATAAATGAGGTCCGAGGTCTGTTACATTTAACGCAGACTTGAAAATTTTATATGTGCACGTCGCTGATTGTCTGACTATGGAATGAACAGCAGAGCTACTGTAAGTGAATTAGATGTCTTCAATCTTCACCAATCACTTAAAGCCTGTGCATCAGTGCGTGTCATCCATCATCAGGACCACAACATGCACCAGACAAATGACACATCAGCACTCTGCAGGCCCCTGCACTGTGATCGCTGCTCGGTGAGTTCAGACAGTCATGGCTAGAATCCCTTTGACCAGGCAGAAGAGAGATGACCCTACAATTATATCACAGTTGATATCAGACACCTAAACTGATCTCAGCAAGTGTTCTGAAGCAGAAGGCTTTTATTCTGCTGAGTGTTAGAAAGGCCACGTGATAGTGTACCGCCATTTATGTGGAGACAGACAGGGTCTGGTCAGGACAAGCAGAATAATTCATGGATGCAGGAGATGAGGAAATCTGAGAAGGCTAGAGTTCCAGTTGTGGTGACAAGAGCGATGATCTGTGTGCTTATATGTGTGGACAGAGCGGCACGTTATCGGCGGTGGGACACAGGAACTAGTACAGGTGCTGCTAAGACAGGGTGAGCCTGGTAACCTTGGTAACATCACTGTAGGATAGTTGAATTTATTACCAAATGTTTAATCCACCCTCTGTCAGAATGAAAGGGCCATCTCATGATGGCCTTACCTAATCTGTAGATGGAGGAACTGTTTAATGGATTACAACACCTCTTCCTGTCAGCGACACACAAACAACACCTTTGGAAAGAATTTATCAATATGGAAGTATTGAGTGGTGGATAAATGGTTGATATGTTACTAATATTGATTGATTTCTCAACATTATGACAGTTAATAAGAAACTTCGTTGTGATAACAGTTTCCGAAATATATTTTTCTATGGCTGTATAAAAACAGCAGTTAGCATGACAATGTGTGTATATATATATATATATATATATATATATATATATATATATATATATATATATATATATATATATATCGTCCATGACGAGCCAAACGATTTAGATGAGCTAATATCGTTGGTGATTCGGCTGGCTATTCCTCCTGGAACTGGCGGTAAAGGCCTTCTGGGGGGTGTTGGGCTCTGCAAATCGTTCTGGGGGGGTTGTTTGTTATTTTTCTTTTATGCATTTATGTTTGTATTGTGTTTGTGGGGCTGTGTTGGGTTTTTGCATTTGGGAGTTTTTCTTTTCTTCCCGGGGTTGGATGGGACGGTTCCCTGGGGAGGTTTTGGGTGGGTTTTATGTTTTTTCTTGTATGTTGGATTGTAGTAGGGACTGTTTTGGGGTTTTGTTGATGCCAGCCGGCCTTCCAGCTGCGGTGCCCTGTCCTGCTGTCTGTGGTGGACCTTGGGAGCGTTATGCTGTCTGCTTCCTGACGAGGACCCCGGAGGGAGGTGCTGTTCTCGGACCTGGTCTGTTCAGTCGCCGGGAGGCTTCCCGTTAAAGGGGGGGTACTGTTGTGTGTTGGGGGGGGTGTGGCTGGACATTTTGGTGTTCTTTTCTTTTCTTTGCTCTCCAGGTGGTATGAAAACTGATTTGTCTGTGGAGAAGGTGCTGGCTGAAGAGTCCTTCACCCTCATCAACGTTATGTGCAGCACCTGTGGATGGTGCTCAGGTGCAACCTTAAAGACTTTCAGCTGAAGCAGATAATTAGATGGCGTTCTGCATTTAAGCCATGTGTGCTTCAAGCAGAATTGCCGGGAACTTGACCTTGTGATGTTCATTTGTGAGACGCTGAGGACCGTGCCTGGGTTTGACACATCGTGCCTGTGAAGGAAGAAGGGTGAGGGACACATGCTGTCAGCACACATCAGAGGTGATTAATTGTTTGACTAATTGTTGATAGTAACTTGGTATTTTGTTACGCAGTATATTTGAATTGTGATGAGAATTGTGCAGCTCGCTTCTCACTGCCGTGGCGTGCGGACAACTGATACTCCACCTGTTGTGAGAAGCTGCTCATTTACATAAAGCTTAAATACAGACCTGAATGTGTTGCTGATAGTGTGTGCCTTTTGAAGGATATTGCTTGTAACTGCTGACTTACCTCACCTCTTCTATCCTTCGCAGAGAGTCGGTTTGTCGTGTCCACCTGGGGGGTGTTTGGCGGTAAAAGTGAGTCCAGAAGCGCCGGGCCTCGATCCTTTTGGGCGCTGGACAGCGTGCCAGCCTTCACTCCAGCAGACTGATGCTGTTTTAGTTTGTACACGTTGTTATGCACCAAAGGGTGGAAGAAATAAATTGTTGTGTTATTGGAACCACTTCTGGTTATTTTAGCGCTGGGTTCTGTCAGACGCAGGTCCGCTCCTCAACCCGTGTCGACACATAACAGTTGAGTTCTTCTTCCAAAAACTGTTCAGGTCTAATGTTCTAAAAACATTCTGGAATCACACGCCATTCCAACTCATTATGTAAGCTTTGCTTAATTTATTACCACCCTTAAAAAATGTAAGCTACCCATTTTATAAACACTCAATCCGATGGTGTGAAAGCTATAGATGCAGCACGGAGAGTTGTCAGCTACTTTCGACATTCATCAGTTGCAACTTGTGCCCTGAAGAAACGGCAGGAACAACTGGGAACAAAATCCAACAAACTCCAGAATGACTGTCCAGTTTCTTGGAATTCCACCTTCATCATGCTTCAGCAGCTGTTTGAGCAGAGGATTGTGGTGCAGTCTGTACTTGCTGATGAAACCATCACAAAGCCAAATGTCCAGAAGTCACTTGATTTCAGAGCAACGCAGTGGGTGATCATTGAACAGCTGATTCCGGTACTTCAACCCCTGGCAAAGGCCACTGAAATAATGTGCAGAGAGTTGCATGTTGGACTCTCCTTCATCTATCCAGTGATTTTCAACATGATCAGCACTACTCTGCGTGTTGAAGCATCTTACCTGGGAGTTATACGATCTTTTAAAAACACATTACGCAAACAGCTGGAAACACGCTTCAAACTGCATTCTGAGAATCTGACGGAGACCCAGTCATCGCCTGCATGTTGGATCCCTGTTTTAAACACCTTAACTTCATCTCGCAGAGCCAGAGAGAGGACGCACAGTCACCTGATCAGCCTGCAGCGCAACTTGGGAGAGCCGCCCGGAGCAACAGGTGGGTCCAATGAATTTATTTTAAATGTAGCATACAAGGTTGAGCAGTTTACTTTATTTTATAATATAATATAAAAGTTGTCCACATTAGAACATAATATAAACTTTTTATTCTTTTTATGTGGACAACTTTGGTAAACATAGCATTATTCATTTTTAGTAGCTGTCCAAGGTGAGGAGGAGGAGAATGTGCCCAATAACCAGAGCGAGCCAGTGACTGGGAAGAAAGCCAGACTCGAGGAGGATTTTGAGCAACTTTTTGGGCTACATTACCAGAGTGACAGGAGATCAGCAGCACACTTCTCCACTGCTGCTGAAGAGGTCCGTGATTTTTGTTGTTACCACAGATTCCCACCATGGCAAACCTGCTGCAGTGGTGGGCCAGCAATCAGGACAGATTTCCCCGTTTGGCAAAACTTAGCAGAAGGTATTTAGCTGTTCCAACAACCAGTACTCCCAGTGAGAGGATTTTCTCCCTTGCTGGGAATACCATTACACGAAAACGAGCGAGCCTTCATCCCACTCATGTTGATGCTCTTGTGTCTCACACGTAAACCAAATTTGAAAACCAAAAACCGTAAGAGGAGACTGACAGTGGGTGAACATTACTAAACTGGGCCACCTTTTGTTTATGATAGTTTTGTTTGGTTTGGTTGTCTAAATAGGCATGTTTCTTTCACTTTTGCAGCCTAATAATAATTTTTGTTTTCCTGTGACTTATTTGCAGTATGTTAAATGGTAGAGCATAAATATAGGTGTTGTGTGGGCCACCGAAGAGGAGGTACTGCTGGCCCACCACCACAAGATGGCGCCCTGCTTGAAGTGCGGGCTTCAAGCACGAGAGGGCGTCGGAGCGACCAGGAGTGACAGCTGTCACACATCATCCATACCAGCTGTCACTCATCCGGTACTCATCACCACCACCATAAAGGCCGGACTGCAACTCCACCTCCCCGCCGAGAAATCAGCTACCATTCAGGTAATTTTCTCTGCTGACTCAAAACATTGAGTATTAATCTGAACTTCTTTGCAGCCGTTTTCCTGGTGTTTCCTTATCTGTGGGATTGGCGTTTGGTGTGATCAGCGACGGCTTCGCCTCACACCCCAAACCAGATAAGTGGTGAAACAGGAGCTGCACGAGTGTGTGATTGGAGGTGGAGGTGCTCCCTCCTAACTAAACACTGACTGTGGGATTACTGAGTGTGCGAACTCACACTCATCAGGACTGTCTCTGTTTTCTGCCAGCAGTACCGGGTCTGACTGCTGAAGACAGCGGCCACCTGGCGCGCGGGGCTTGGCGGCTCCAGTGTTCTTCAGCTCCGTTGGTGGTGGAAGCTGTGTGGGGATCCGGCTCTTCTCTCGCCAGGCGTCTTCTATCGTCGAGCCTGCCCACACGTCACCTGGTGTATGATTGACAGTCCACCATATTGTTATTGTCTGTACGTCGTTCACAACATTAAATTGTTACTTTTGGCTTATCCATTGTCCATTCATTAACGCCCCCTGTTGTGGGTCCGTGTCACGACACTTTCACAACAATAGGCTCCCAGTGTTTTGTTTGTTTATTTATTTATTTGTTATTCTGCATAAATAACATTTTATCTGTGAATATCAGTAATAAAGCCTGTAAGTTACTGCAAAGCATCATGTCTTGAGTTCATATGACGTCATAGCGACTAATCACTGTCGACTCGACTTTTATCATGTTGACGTCAACCTTAAAAAATCTGAAGTTGTGCAACCCCTTATATATATATATATATATATATATATATATATATATATATATACATACAGTAGTGTTCAGAATAATAGTAATTCTATGTGACTAAAAAGATTAATCCAGGTTTTGAGTATAGTTCTTATTGTTACATGGGAAACAAGGTACCAGTAGATTCAATAGATTCTCACAAATCCAACAAGTCCAAGCATTCATGATATGCACACTCTTAAGGCTATGAAATTGGGCTATTAGTAAAAAAAAAAAGTAGAAAAGGGGGTGTTCACAATAATAGTAGCATCTGCTGTTGACGCTACAAACTCAAAACTGTTATGATCAAACTGCTTTTTTAGCAATCCTGTGAATCACTAAACTAGTATTTAGTTGTATAACCACAGTTTTTCATGATTTCTTCACATCTGCGAGGCATTAATTTTGTTGGTTTGGAACCAAGATTTTGCCCGGTTACTTGTGTGCTTGGGGTCATTGTTTGTTGAAACACCCATTTCAAGGGCATGTCCTCTTCAGCATAAGGCAACAAGAACCTCTTCAAGTATTCTGACATATCCAAACTGATCCATGATACCTGGTATGTGATATATAGGCCCAACACCATAGTAGGAGAAACATGCCCATATCATGATGCTTGCACCACCATGCTTCACTGTCTTCACTGTGAACTGTGGCTTGAATTCAGAGTTTGGGGGTCGTCTCACAAACTGTCTGTGGTCCTTGGACCTAAAAAGAACAATTTTACTCTCATTAGTCCACAAAATATTCCCCCATTTCTCTTTAGGCCAGTTGATGTGTTCTTTGGCAAATTGTAACCTCTTCTGCACATGTCTTTTATTTAACAGAGGGACTTTGCAGGGGATTCTTGCAAATAAATTAGCTTCACACAGGCATCTTCTAACTGTCACAGCACTTACAGGTAACTCCAGACTGTCTTTGATCATCCTGGAGCTGATCAGTGGGTGAGCCTTTGCCATTCTGGTTATTCTTCTATCCATATTGATGGTTGTTTTCCGTTTTCTTCCACGTGTCTCTGTTTTGTTTTGTTTTTTGTCCATTTTAAAGCATTGGAGATCATTGTAGATGAACAGCCTATAAGTTTTTGCACCTGCGTATAAGTTTTCCCCTCTCCAATCAACTTTTTAATCAAACTACGCTGTTCTTCTGAACAATGTCTTGAACATCCCATTTTCCTCAGGCTTTCAAAGAGAAAAGCATGTTCAACAGGTGCTGGCTTCATTCTTAAATAGGGAACACCTGATTCACACCTGTTTGTTCCACAAAATTGACAAACTCACTGACTGAATGCCACACTACTATTCGTGTGAACACCCCCTTTTCTACTTTTTTTTTTTTTTACTAATAGCCCAATTTCATAGCCTTAAGATTGTGCATATCATGAATGCTTGGTCTTGTTGGATTTGTGAGAATCTATTGAATCTACTGGTCCCCTGTTTCCCATGTAAGAATAAGAAATATACTCAAAACCTGGATTAATCTTTTTAGTCACATAGCACTACTATTATTCTGAACACTACTGTATGTGTGTGTGTGTGTTTAAACCTACTTAAACCTACTTAGATTTAGCTTTAAGTAGGTTTACCTACTTAAAGCCTCATGATCTGATTCAGTGAGTCTGTAGTGCAATGGTTTGAGGGAGATCACATGTCCAGGTTTGAGACTTGGTGGCAGCATGTCATTTTATGTGTTCATGACACACATTTTTCTGAAATGTGGTGTTTTGAGCTGGTAAATTTGATTCAATTTTAGATTTAGAACTTTGATTTGGTTTAGAGTTTGAACTTTGAATGACTGCTGAAGAGAGCACCTAACCTATGCTGACATCGGTCCTGTCACCACAGCATCATATAAAATATGGTCTTTGCTGTTTCATGTTGACACAAATAAAATACTTTCTTCAGGCATTCCTCTATAGTCAGTAATATGATTTATTAAGCTCTACAAATGCATACAAACTGATATACAGGTTGAAAGATCCCTCAAGAAATTCCTGCCTGGAGATACACAGAGATGCATCATGCCATTGCAAGCTATCTGTGGGCTGAATCAAGGTGGACAGTTTCGTGCTCTAACAGGAGATGCTGCCCGGTGGCCACAGCATCAAATCTGAACTCAGCACACAGTTAAAAATAATTTGAGATATGAAGAAGAGCTCCTCTGCCTGAAGATACAGAGATGCATCTGGTTGTTGAGAACTGTGTGTGGGCTTAATCGAGATGGGCAATTAAAAGGAACTCCTGCAGAATGTTCTGCAAGGAGATGCTGCTCGGCAGAGCTGTCCAGTGGCTTCATTGCAATGCAACAGGACATTGAATTTTAACACAGTGTAGAGAAAAATAATCTGAGATATCAGGAAGAATTCTTCTGCCTGCACACTGTGCCCCGAATTAAACTTTTCTGACTTTTACTGAATGATGAGGACTCAGCTGCTCTGAATGCAACCATGTGACAGTTGCTTGGGAACAATCAGCTGTATGCAGCTACAGGGCACTGAGGTGGTACAAGAGGCTCTTGCGCTTGCTCACAAAAAAAAAAAAAACGCTGGGTAAATTCAAGGATCACAAACACAAAAAGAATGCACAAAAACTGAACCAAAAAACCCCCAAACACTGTCATCATCTTTCAGAAGCAGTAAAACACAGGATTAGAAGTCACAGTTTATCTCGGTATTATATACACCATCATTTACAAACTAAAAGCTGCTGCTTTTTTCACATGCTTTGAACCCTGCGGCTTAAACAACCAAAATACATTAATTAATGCATTGATTGGCAGAGTAAAAGATACGTAGTAAATATAAATTCTTACCTGTGTTGTGTGGGCCGCCAGAAGAGGAGGTACTGCTGGCCCACCACCAGAGGGCGCCCTGCCTGAAGTGCGGGCTTCAGGCACGAGAGGGCGCTGCCGCCACGGACACAGCCGGGGGGGACAGCTGTCACTCATCATCTCTTGACAGCTGTCACCCATCTACACTTCATCATGCTACTCCATAAAACCCGGACGTCATCTCCACCTCGTTGCCGAGATATCTTCGACCTGTGAAGGTAACTTTCTCAGCCGTTGTTTTAGTCTTTTCAGACAGTGTTTGCTTCTGTATCGTTTGCAGTCAGTTCTGTGAGTTCTCACAGCTGGAGGCTGAGTTTGTGATACGTGGACAGCTGACGTCTTCACTCCCCACGCCAAACTGTTGATAAGTACTCACTACTACTGCACGTGCCAGTTTTCTGGATTTGAGGTGGAGGTGGAATCTCCACCTTTGTTGTTACTGGGTGTGCACACACCCACATCTTATTGTCTCTGCTCCTCGCCAGCAGTACCAGATCCGACATTCGGAGACTGTGGCCACCTGGGGACTCGGGACTTGGCGGCTCCAGTATTCTCCAGGTTCGGTGGCGGAGGAAATCGTGTGGTTCTGGTTCTTCTCAGGACAGACGTCTTCTATCCTCGAGCCTGCCCACACGTCACCTTTGTGATTGACTGTTTGCAAAATTTTATAGTCCTCTGTATTGTGGTTGTGCTCATTCACGACAGTAAAGTGTTCATATTCGACTCTTTCATTGTCCGTTCATTTACGCCCCCTGCTGTGGGTCCGTGTCACTACACTTTCCCAACAACCTGTTAGTTTCAGTGGGATTCATGAAGAAAATAATCCACATAAAACATCCCGATTATCCAAAATGGTGTCTAAAACAGTGAAGAAAAGTCCCTCTGTAACACAGCTGCGCCGTGAGCTCTCCTCTCTTCCACCGAGTCTTGGCGATTAAATTATCCAGTCAGCCACAAAGAAATAAAATAAAATAATGTTAAAATTTGTCCCTTTTGTTTGTGTCCAGCTGACGATAACAGTGTAACATCCAAAGTGAACCTGAACTACACTACCCACCCTGCGTCGACTGGCCAATCATGCCTTGCGCTTAATGATGATGTCATCAGCAAGTGACAGCCAGTCTGCTACAAACCACTGATCTACACATGACAGGGACTAAAATGTTTGATTTTAGGGTTTACAAATGTTTTGACCTTGCTCATTTTACCAGGAAAAAAAATGTTAGTGGACTGAAAGTTATCAGAACTAAATTTATTGGAAGACAATTGATCCAATGATGGTTTTAAAACTTATATGAAAAGCTAACCCGCTAGCAAAAACATTAGCTTTGATAATTATCGGTTATCGGATTAGCTGAACAGTGCCCACCACTGGTCGAGGGTCATGCACTAATGTCGGCCGTACTGCTGATTAAACATTGCATGGCCCATGTTCCCGTTGTGGATTCAAATAAAAGGTCTTGACATTGCGATCAATTAGCAGGGGTGGTGGCCAAATGGTTACTGTGCTTGGTTTTAATGTGGAAGGTTCCTGTTTCAAACCCCACCCCTTCCCATTCTCCATGTAATGTGGAGCTGCATCAGAAAGGACATCCAGCGTAAAACCTCTGCCAAAAGCAACATGCAGATCCACCTTGGACCCACTATGGTGACCCCGAGTGCAAAACAAGGGAGCAGCTGAAGGGACTTAAGAGTATGGACTCGTCTGTTGCTGTGTGTCTCTTATGTGTATGTGATGAAAGAAATGTTGAGAGGTGTGTCACTAATCAAGGATAAAGGTATGAAGTAATATGATGCTCTCTCTCTCTCGCTCTCACAGACATTCCACAATTTATGTCAAAAACTTTAACTGCTGCTAATAAGGAAAATCAAAGAAAGCTGCTCTTTGTTATTTAAATGCAAGGCAAAGTCTTTCAAATACAATAACTAGATGTCTTGGTTTTTTCATGTTAAGAGAACAGGTAATAGTATCCTTTGAGCAGGATGATAGTCAGAGCTACTTGAAATCTCCAGGGAAGTTCTGAAATCCACCGAAGTCTGGGCCACATTCAGTCCAATTCTAGTTGAAAATCAAATTCCTGCACTTTGGGCCTTTGCCAAAAAATTCTTTAGCAGCAGTTTCAGAGTTAATATGCACTGATGTGTCAGGTTTGGTACAAATCAACAAGAGGACCTGGGAGATGTAGGCCAACAACCACAGGCACACATGACCTTTAAAAATCTGAATATCATGACTAGGGTCAATATTCCTTTTATTTCAGAAGTATATATATATATATTCAAACTTCATTTTAATTTGGATAATTGTAGCCTCCTGCTTCAATAGAATATAAAATGCATATCTCAAAATAATAGAATATTTTATTTTGTCACTGTTTATGCAGTATGAATACCATGAATCTCTGAAAATCTGATTTAGTACACACAATCACAATCATGGGGAAGATTTTTGAAGTGACAGTTGTCCAGAAGACACTCATGGACACTGTCCACAAGGAGGTTAAGCCACAGAAGGTCACTGCTAAAAGCTCTGGCTATTCAGAGTTCAAAGAATATTCATGGAAAGTTGGGGAAAAGGGAGGTCAGAAAAGATGCAACAGAAACAGAAACAACTGCAGAATTGAGAAGATTGTCTTGCAAAGTTGATTCAAAAATTTGGGGGAGGTTCACAAGGAGTGGACTGAGGCTGGAGTCAGGGCGTCAAGAGACGGGTCCAGGAAAGGGGCTATATGTGTTGTATTCCTGGTGCCAAGCCACTCTTGAGCCAAAGACAATGTCAGCATCTTACCTGGACTATGGATAAAAAGACCTGAACTGTTGCTCAGTAGCCCAAGGTCCTCTTTTCAGTTTAATTTCATTTGGAAATCAAAGTTTCAGAGTCTGGAGGAAGAGTGGAGAGACACAGAATCCAAGTTGCTTGAAGTCCAGTTTACACAATCAGTAATGGTTTGGATGTGCCAGGTCATCTGCTGGTGTCGGTCCACTGTGTGTTATCAAGTCCAAAGTCATTGCAGCCCTCTACCAGGAAATGTTATAGCACTTCATGCTTCCTTTTGTTGACAAGATTTACAGAGATTCCGATTTCCTTTTCCAGCAGAATATGGCACCTGCCTACAGTGCCAGAGCTACTAGTAACGGTTTACTGTACTTGACTGACCCCATAGACAGTCCTGCATAGATTATGTAAGGGGTATTATCAAAAGGAAGATAAGAGACTGAAGGCTGTTTACCAAAGTAAGCTGGACTTCCAGAACACCTCAGCAGTGCCACAGGCTGATGGCCTCCACGCTACACTGTACCAAAATTCCTTAAAAAGGAGCCATAACCAAGTACTGAGTGCATAAATGAACATACTTGTCAGAAGTTAGATTTTTCTGTATTATGAATCCTGAATCCTAAACTGATCTTCTAATATCTTGAGATTCACATATTTTATTTATTGATTGGAGCTGTAGGCCATAATTAAAAAAAAAAACATTTTAGTTTCTATGAATTGAAACTAGAATATATAAAATTTTCACTCAGTGAAATACCAGACCAAAAATATTGAACTTTTCCACCATATTGTAATTTTTCCAGATGCATGTGTGCTAGGTTTGGTACAAACTGGAGTGAACAACTTACATTTTGGCCTTTCACCCCAATGACCACGAACCCTAGAATTGACCTTGGGCAAATTTGACATCACCTGGCTAATTCCAAAATGCACCTTCATGTGGCATGTTTGATACACATGCTGTGAAAAACTTTACATTTTGACTTTGGTGAATTTTATGTTGACTGGGTCATTCTAGCACCCATCTACATATGTACGAGGTCTGTGATAAAACTAACGTACCTTTTTATTTTTTTCAAAAACTATATGGCTTTGAAACACATGCGATTACATCAGACAACCTTGAACCCTCCTGCGCATGCGTGAGTTTTTTTCACGCCTGTCGGTTACGTCATTCGCCTGTGGGCTGGCTTTGAGTGAGGAGTGGTCCACCCCTCCCGTCGGAATCTCTTTGTCTGAGAACTTCCTGAGAGACTGACGCTTTGCTTGATCAAAATTTTTTCAGGAACTGTGAGGCACATCGAAGTGGACACCATTCGAGAAATTCAGCTTGTTTTCTGTGAAAAGTTTAACGGCTGATGAGAGATTATGGACTGTTGCTGTCGCTTTAAGGACTGCCCACGGAGCAGGACGTCATGACGCGCCCTGAGCCGCCGCTGTCTGCCTGTTTCAAGCTGAAAGCTTCCAAATTTAAGCCTCTGTTGACCCAGGACGTCGTGACAGAACAGAGAACTTTCAGAAGAGGTCGGGATCAGCAGTTTATCCGGACATTCCACTGTTAAAGGAGATTTTATTAATGAAAGACGTGTGGACGGCGCGGTGCAGCGGCACAGGAAAAACACCTCCGTGTTGATAACCATTTGTAAAAACCAGGCGGCTTTTGATGGCTTTCAGTTGAGTATCTGAGAAATTGTTTAACAGCTGGACATCTTCTAACTTGTCCTTAAGGCTTCCAACGGAGGTGTTTTACCTGTGGCGGCGCACAGCGCCGGCTGCGTCCCGACGCGCGGACTTGTCCGCACTTTCTTTCATTACAAAATCTCCTTTAACAGTGGAATGTCTGGATAAACTGCTGATCCCGACCTCTTCTGAAAGTTCTCTGTTCTGTCACGACGTCCTGGGTCAACAGAAGCTTAAATTTGGAAGCTTTCAGCTCGAAACAGGCTGACAGTGGCGGCTCAGGGCACGTCGCGACGTCCCGCTCCGTGGGCAGTCCTTAAAGCGACAGCAACAGTCCATAATCTCTCATCAGCTGTTAAAATTTTCACAGAAAACCAGCTGAATGTCTCGAATGGTGTCCACTTCGATGTGCCTCACAGTTTTTGAAAAAAGTTTGATCAAGCAAAGCGTCAGTCTCTCAGGAAGTTCTCAGACAAAGAGATTCCGACGGGAGGGGTGGACCACTCCTCACTCAAAGCCAGCCCACAGGTGAATGACGTAACCGACAGGCGTGAAAAAACTCTCGCATGCCCACGAGGGTTCAAGCTTGTCTGATGTAATCACACGTGATTCAAATCCATATAGTTTTTGAAAAAAATAAAAAGGTCTGATACTTTTCTAACAGACCTCGTATTCCACATTTAGTGGACATCAGAGTGAAAAATAAAAAACTGACCCCAATGACCTTGAGCTTTGCCAAAATAAAACAAATTCTTGTCTGAACAGTCCATAGTCCATCAAGTTCGGTGGAAATCGGCCAAAGGACATGGGAACAACAGAGAAATAAACAGCCAGGCAGACAAACAAACATTTGTCAAATTATAACAGAAGTGGGACGAAGTCACCATCACGTCACTCTCAAGTAATAATGACCACCAATTGTTTGCAAGCTGACTTGAGACTTGACTTGGGACTTGCTGATTCATGACTTGAGAGTGACTTACTCCCACCTGTAAATTATAATATGGCACTCGCTAATACCAGCTTTCACTTTTTTTCTAAAAATGCCAAATCAGCTGTGACTGGAAATAAATAAATATGTACATTGAATATTCAGTGGTTGTATTCCAACTTTTCAGCCGACTCTCATACAACTCTTCAGCGCAATTTGCATTGAAACCACAAAACACGGGCACACGTTCAGCCCACGGGCCACCAACTGGTAGACTGGATTTTGAGTGTACCAAAGCGCATAGTCAGTGTCTCTCTGTGTCTTGTAACAGTCGCTCATAAAATACCTATAACGATATCCTATTGTCATAAAGTGAAATATTACACGTTTGCATTGATTTTATTAAGACAAATCCTCAAGGCTCAGCCACGCTCCTTCCTTAATGTGCCTTTGTGACACGCTGCATAAAACGCGCTGCCTTGCAGGACTGTGCTGCATCACAGTGCTGTATGACAATGTAATTCAATAGCAGACAAACATCGCTCCTCATCTTCATTAGTCACAGTTTAAATTCCTGCAGCCCCTCTGAGCGCGCTCGACCGGGGGAACTGTATCCAACGCCACGACAGGGCAGACGGAGGTGGCGCCTCAGCAATTTCATTTTGTTTAAAAATACTCCCCAAATGTTGTTAGGGCTGCATTAAAGGATCCTGTGTTAAAACAGGCAGGAGGGCAGGATTGAATCAGCTCACCATGGGCTGGCGCACCTCACAGCTCCACTCTGCATTAAAGGCCTGTTGGGTTACACTCTCAGCAGGACAGTGCTGAAGCAGCCACACTAACTGCATTAATTTCTGTGTGTTGTTAGATATACAGCACCTGTGGATACAACTTGCTGCACCATCTGTAATTACCGTCTAAACAGCAAAGCGGAAAAAGATACTACCATCTCAGTGAACAATCTTTCCTCACAGCATGAAATTATACTGCAGTGAAACCTGGCAACAATTCAATTTATTTTTCTTGAACTGTTCAGAAAGCAGAATTCTGGGATTTCACAACAAAGGCTCTATTGTTAGATGTTTTGGATGTCTTCTATTCACTCAGCACACAAACAAAATGAACTGGGGCTAATTAATGTAATGGCACAGGCAAGCTAAGACCACTCACAGTAACCCACTTCTTTTGTCACCAATGTGGAGGTGAAAATATTAAAAGTGTCTAGCAGCATGTTAAGACAGCTAGGCTAAGGTAAGCAGCAAACTGTAGAAGCTGTTTTTTAAAAGCGATTCCTGACATTTAGTGAAGCAAACATGCAGAGCATGATTCATTGCACTACATACTGTAAATAGTAGAGAAGCTTAATTCTTCGACTGGACTGGGTTGCTTGAGGGCATTACGCTTCTAATTGCAGAAGCTTCCTCAGCTAAAATTCTTGCTCTGGTAGTCTGACTTCTGTCTTGACTCTTGTAGAGAAGAATAACTTTTGTCACAAAAAAATCAAGCAACAGGAAGCGGAGGCCTTTACAGAGCACATCAACTCCATGGACTCCAATATCAAATTTGCACGTGAGGATGCCAGAAACAACCATTTAGCCTTCTTGGACTGTGATGTTATGATTGGAGAGAACAGGCAGCTCCAGACAGGGGTTTACAGAAAACCCACTCACACTGACCAATATCTGCTCTTTGGATCAAACCACCCCCTTGAACACAAGCTCGGGGTGATCAGGACTCTTCAACACAGAGCCCTACAGGTGCCCACAACTACAGAGGGAAGGGCTAAAGAACAACAACATGTACGGAAAGCCCTCACAGTATGTGGGTACCCATGATGGTCCCTGGACAAAGTGCAGAAGTCCCAAAGAACAAAGAGACCAGACAGACAGGAGACGGAGCCAAAAAGAAGAGGAGTGTCTCTCCCTTATTTAGCAGGAGTAGGGGAAAACTACAGAGGATCTTCAGACAGCACAAAATCCCAGTTTACTTTAAACCTGCTAACACCTTGAGACAGAAATTAGTTGACCCTAAGGACAGGATCCCTAGTTACAAACAGAGCAATATAGTGTATTCTATCAGATGTCAGGAAAACTGTAACGAACACTACATAGGTGAGACTAAGCAACCGTTGCAGAAAAAGGCTACACCAGCACCGCAGAGAGGGCGCCGGTGGACCTCAGTCTGTAGTTCATCTCCACTTTAAAGACACTAACCACACGTTTGAGGACAAGGAAGTTAAAATATTAGCCATAGAAAAGAAATGGTTTGAGAGAGGAGTGAAGGAAGCTTTGTATGTGAGCTGTATGTTTAGATGAGGAAGCTTCTGCGATTAGAAGCGAAACGTCCTCGCGTGAAGCAACTCAGTCCAGTCGAGGATTCAAGCTTCTCTACTATGGAAACCACCTGGACAACTGCATCCAGAGGTAGACAACCTGCGTCCACCTCTGCCAGCTGCGGACTGACTCCTCTGGATCAACTTCAGCTCAAGTGAGCTGACGAGCTGCTCGGATTTATTCCTGAATGTTGCTCCTGGTGTGGAAACGAGGATGAAAATTTAAGATAAAACGAATGAGTGATGTTTGTTTTAGGGGGTCAAAGCTGTGATCTTTATTGGGACAGCAGACCAGTTATAATGGTAATAGGGGAGGCCGGGGCTGTTTGTAACAGTGTTCAGAGCTGCAGCCATGCTGGTATTTTGATTTCACTTTACACGTTATGAGGATCAGTTCACAGAAGAGAAATATTCTTTGGAGTATTCTACACTAAAATAAATTATTTGCTCAGTTTAAAAACAAAACAAAACCCTAAAATAGCAATTTGCATGTTTTTTAAAGAAATTCTAACTCAGCCACTGAGTACACACAAGACACTTATAGTAAGACAAACCCAAGTTTAGCAACGCATTTAA